>NC_051156.1:176226538-176444038 GCF_013339745.2 Dermacentor silvarum
TACAAAATTACTTATTTGCCACAGTCGCTAGACTCCGATGCCCTCATGAATAATTTATTATTTCTGCAACAGTTTGATCATGCGGGATTTCTGAACTAAATTTATTAGTAATTTTTTTCGTGAAAGTTAAACAAAAATAGTTGAAGAAAAAAAAACTGTTCTGTACCACGGCGAACTCTTCTTCAATCGCGAGGCTATCTTTCTGAGAAAGCCATGTGGGTTTCTGTTGTGGCTTCGTGCTACAAGGCAGGATGATGTGAATTTTTTTTTCCTATCATGAACTTTGCTCCACCGTGCGGGCTTCCGTAAAACTGATTTTCCAGTTCTTGTGCTTACTCCTCGAATACATTTGTGTGCAAACTCTGCCCTCGCTGCACACAATATGACCTCAGCAAACCGGCGTATAGCGCCTCTAATTTTGACCCAAAAATTAATAGCCTTGAGAGCATGTGTATTTTTGTTATAAAGCAATAAAACACTCCCCAAGTCATGCATAAATATATTCGGCTCATATATGTATCTCCAAAACAAACAAATTTGTTAAACTGAAACTATAATGTATTCAACACCTCGACTACAAAGGTGTAACAAGTATGCTATTGCAACCTGTAAAGGTCACAAAGTAAATCGGCAAACACATTGAAGGTATTCAAATAAAGTATGAGGTGCCCAAAATTTTGAGAGTGCATCATGGTTCCATGGCCTTATTTTGGCGTATTCGCTTAGTTCCCACACGAGGCGGAGCCACCGCCGTAGTACGGTGTACTTCTTTATAGGTGAGTTATGAACCGAGATCCCGTTAATGCTAAGCCTTTGGCGGCAGGCTTACGTCACGCGGAGCATGCGTTGTCTGTTGAGATCAGGGACATTGCCGCACAAAAGCATCCTGATTCAGAGTGGCTGGCACCATAGGAAGACATATTGGCCTACCACTGCAAATGTTTATTTCAAGTCGAACTGAGCCTATTATTGTATTAGTCACCTCTCTTACCACAGCCAATGTTTTGCGAGTAGGTAAGTGTTATTTCTTCCGTTTTCATGACCCCAATTCAATAATGGGCACGTTGGCAACGTGAAGACGTCTGATCTATACAATACACAACTCCAGCAGACGATGATCTGACACTATTTTTACGACATTCTATGTCCTGAAAACTTGCCAGCGATTCAAAATAAACGTCTTCGCCACTTAAACCTCTGTCTTCTATATTTTTGTATGGAAAATTATCCTACTTTATCGCAGACACAATCATATATTTTTAACCTGAGATGGTTCGTTCATGTGGCGTCGTGTTGCGAGTTGATATGGCAAACCTAGAACATTTCTCTAGATGCAACGTACTATCATATATCATATATCATTGTGAAGTCAATAATCACAAGCGCAGCACACAACTTCTTCTGTGACCGTCCTCATGGGACACCTGGTTACCTCCAGTTATAACCATATATAGAGTCACCTATGTATAGGTGAAAGGGCTGCTCTTTCCGGGAGGATCAATGAAGATAGTCTATGCATGAATCTACAATGGCGTCCATGACATTGAAGGAAGTTGCCTGAAAATGCAACTTTTTTGGGGTAGAATGATGGGGGTGAGGTCTGCTGGCTTATGCCTCATAGGGGTGACACGTAAATACAAATGGCTTTGGATCGTTACATGCCCAGGAAAACCAAAGAGAAGGGCAGCTCAGAAAAGTGGGATGTCAGGATAGGTTGTGAGCGAGGACATCATCTGGCTTTTCGCTGCATCGCGCATCGATCAAAATCATTGCGCAAGAAGCTAGGGCTTATTTTTAACGAGGCGCGGGGAAAGGAGTGGCGTGCAACCAGCCGAGTTCACCGGACAGAAATCGATCGGCCGTGTCGTGATCCGAGGGATCTATCACGCATTGTCTCTCGGAACTTTTCCGATGGGGCCGTTTTCATTGCCAAATGTCGCCATAAAAACTAAAAGCCTTGCTCATACGCTGTTATTGAAGCTTTGCTCGCGTTTTCCTCTAAGAATCAAGAAAAAGTGAGTGGTTGTTTCCTGCGCTAGTATTTTTGTTGTTTACTTTCTCCATCTTTCCTAAACTCGGACGTCTGCATTATGCTTTTTTCAGTGTTCTCTAATTTCTTGGACTGTATTGTTCTTGACGACCCCTTTGTTTAGCCCGCGTATGATTATTCCTTCTCTTTTCATGGCGTGCGCTCACACTTTAACTCAAATATTGTCTTTTGTTTAATATTATGTTGGTCGAGCACTCAACTACATGTATTACGCCGAGAAAAAAAATCACAACGGTTCGAGCTATTGCGTATTTTTTAGTCCTAGTTTATTCTGTAAACTCCTAATGGTATGGTATCAACCATGCACAATACGGAGCGTGCACTATATATGACGGCATTGTCTGGGATTTTTCAGATTTTGGTCCACTTTTATTCCCCGATTTCATCTGGACAAATAGACGGTAATGAGACACTTTCTTTTGCTTGAAGTGCTGAAACAGTCGACTTCTATAGCCCCTTTCACCTCCTTTATTCTCATTTACCTTCGATAACTAGGTCACTGCTAGAACAACTCATTTAGAATAACGACCGCAATAGGACCGCGGATGGGTGTGCGTATTCAATATTGAAGCTCTTACGGACAACCAACCTGCACAAGGGACTTCAGCACTGCGTCAATTGTTATCCTGCGCTATGAACAGCAGTGGACAGAAATGTTTATTTATATATATATATTGGGACAGGCTGATGAAGACATTTACGGTTCCTTCTAAGAAAACGACGCTTTTCGTGAGCTAACTACCATCTTGTCAACCGCTACAGTTATTGTAAGTATCCTGTAAATAATTTTCTTACTTTTTACCCCTAACATTTTTGGTGGAGATTGCGGGCTGAAGAGCAAGATGGATTTAAGAGCAAGGCGGTTATATATAGGCAAGAGCCAATGAAGCCAAGGAAAGCATCGGGGAAATCAGCTGCGGTCGGAATCGAACTGTAGAAAATAATGAAGAAGAGAGAAAATCAAAGTGGGCGACAAGATACATTGCCGCCGGTGGGAGCCGAACCCACAACTGCCGCATTACGAGCGCTTTGCACAACCAATTCTGCTCCGGCGACGGCTCTAAATCCGTCCACTAAGTTGCGCATGTGCGTATACTAGATCCAGCCCTGGGAGTGTTTGCAAGCGCCACTCTGTGGGTTCAGCTCCCACCGGCTTCAAGTTATTTTTTCGTCCACTTTCATTCTCTCTTCATTATTTTCTGCATTTGAATCTCAACCAGAGGTAATTTCCGGGTTGCTTTCCTTTGGTTCATTGTCTGTTGGCCTTGTATAACAATCATGATTAACAAAAATCGAGCCCCTTGGTATCACTTTTTCTCTTCCTCACACACATGCACACGCACACACAAACACAAACACCCCCCCCCCCACACACACACACATATATATATATATATATATATATATATATATATATAGAAAGAGAGAGAGAAAGCGAGAGAGCAAAGTGACCATGGCGGTCGCTTTTCGCATATAGAACACTTGACGCACGGATGTGGGGCTTCCGCTCCGCAGGAAGGCGCGCGCAAACGTTGGCGCTGCGAAAGACGATGAAGTGCGTTAGCTGCACGCTCTCTTCTGGTGAGCCATTAAAGCAGACAGAATCAGCATCTATTTTGATTGGCTGCGCCTTCGACCTAAGTGACAATATTTCCTTATTTTTTATACGAAAGCGTAAAATGGCTCATTGAGTGAAAAAGCCGGCGTGCCGCGTCTGTAGCAGCGAAACGGCCCGTAAATTCCCATTGGCTGTGACGTCACGTCACGAGCGCGGCTCGACGGAGTTCCCATTGGCTGCGACGCCACGGCACGAGCACTCCTCGACCGAGCAGAGCGGGCGAAAGGAAACACTTGCTGCAGGAGTAGTGACCATATGTTGCTTGAGGGGAGAGGCCATAGCCGCGTCGGTTGCAGGCGGAACTGGCACCGCGAGCTGCTTCTGCTTGCTGGCTCGCGCAGCACGTACCACTATGGTACATTACTCGCAGCGCAAAAGTCGAAGGACCATTTAGCGGCGTTCAATTTGCCATGAACGCTTTTCGCATTAACAACTCATAAGTGCTTAGGCATCCTCGGATCATTTTTACGTTTCCCTCCCCCACTCTGAAGTGTAATGTTGCAAATCTCTTTTTTGTTTTTCTTGTTGATTAAGCTCCCTTCCTTTCTATTATTTCGTCTCTATTTCTCTCGAGGACTTTGTCACGCCATTACGAGCGTACTGACAAGAGCATTTCGGCTCCTTGAAAGTTTGAAGTTGTAAATTGAGAAAAAGTGACGCGGAATAATCGAGAAGTGGAATGTTTTTGCAACCACATGAAGCCCCTGTATACTGACACTTTTGCTCCAATTGTGTCGGGCAGGCGACAGTTACGGTAACAAGCTGAGACAGACGTTAATACTGGAGTGGCGAAGCGAGTAAGCCTTTTTTCGTCTCGCATCAACAGCAGCCTCGAAGCAGGAGGTCACACAATGTTTGCGAGCTGTTTACGATACAGCTCAGAAAGTTTTATGTTTATTGTGCCTTCCCAGCATGTAGCTAACACCGCTACCCGTAATCGCTTGCCAGTCACTGACCTCGGTGTATTTACTTCGCGACAACTCGGCCATCGACACTAAGACCCACTCAATGGTTTGAAAATTTCACAAATAAAACGCGTCGCGTCTATAGAGTATTCCGGTATTCTCAGAATATTTCCACTTTGTTTGTCAATACCGGTAAAGATCGAAACAAATTGAGCTAAAGGTTGTCCTTCTATGAAGAACCTGTCGTCGTATACAATATGGAAAAAAAATGCGCAGTAATATGAAATAGCCATCATGCAGATGCTACTTGGCAGTTTTTTTTACGTTCATAGCATATGTAGCAGGTTCTCTTACTTTTTTACGGTTCTTTTCTTGAGTTTCTTGCTGTAAAGCTTCACGAACAAAGCACTTCTGCATTCAGCGTTAATTGTTGTATGAATGCGTGTGTTCACAAATTTAAATACACCGCCCGAATTCCGACGAGAGGCATGTGCATTACAACATTGAGCTGCCAGGAGGGAGCTTTAGGTGGTTATGGCAAGAAATAGGGACTGTAGAAACAATTTCTAAGAAATTACCGCAGTAGGGTAACGGGTTGAGCAAGCTGTTTCGAGTTCAAAGGATGCATTTTCTCAGGGGCGCGATAATATACACAGCGAGGGAAAGAAAGAACCAAACAACCATTGTTGTTCTGCCCTTTGTGTGCCTTTCCGCGTGATAATAATTACGCTGGAAAATACATCCCTTGAACTTTTTCAGTACGTGCTATAATGGTTTGATCGATATGTAATCATCCCACGTAAATTCACGGCAATAATTAGAATCACCGACCAAACTTGCAGAAACTTCGCTGTTTAAGCCTCTAAGTAATAGACTGCTGTTGCGAGAATTTCCTGTTTCCTTTGAAAAAGGTCGGTTCACTGACCGAAACTGTTGGGTAAATAAACCTAAGCTGACCGCGAAGTTGTGCTTCTCATTATATATATATATATATATATATATATATATATATATATATATTAGGAGGATAGGTATATTTCCGCCGCGTGGGCTATAGTGGGCTAACATGGAACATTGCGTAATCGACGCCAAAGAACTCGCCGAACTCCCCTATGCCTGCGCTAAGCTCGGAAGTTCAGCACGCCCCCTCAAGTTCTTCATCAGGAATGGCTTGCCAGCTCCAGGTATTGCGATGTCAGCGATGAACGGAGTTCTATATTCGATCGCGCAATAACCTGGCCGCCTGAATAACATGCAGTTGTGTATATAGCCCGCATTCGGCTGCATCTTCAGTCAATAAAATGCCGGCATCCTCCCTTCACAGCAGAGCTATCACCTTCGGTGGCTGAAGGTGCGCTTAGCGTGCTCTTCGTTCTTGGTCTCTGAGTTCTAGATGTGTCGCAAGCGTTCTATCAAGTAGTCCGCCAGGGTAAAGAGGAATTCTCCTTTGTACAATTGAATGGGCCCTGTCTGCGTCTAAAGGACTTTGCTGAAGTTCATTTAATCCGCAGCACTTTAAGGAAAAACATTTAGTGCGTTGTTATCAAGATAAAATTACTCATTTTTTCCCCCTCAGATGTACTGCAATACCGAATATTTCAATGCGAGCGTTACAAATTTGACGACTCTGTACAATTTCTTCGGGTTTCGCACTTCAGTGTGGCAATGTTTACTTAAAAGAGCGCGCGCAAGAGTTGAAAAACTTTATGCAATACATCATTCGCTTCTTGTCTTTCTGAACACTTCCTTAAATCTATGCAATTATGAACTAAAGTTTTTAATCGTAACAAAAGCACACCGTGAATGCAAACGTAAGCCAAATATGAACATATTGATATTTCTTCATATTTGTGTCCATTCTTCTAATAATAGACAAATTCTTTACATAACTGAGTTGATTATTTATCGGAGACTTCGTCGAATTCGTCATTTTCATGCACAGCCGTATTTATATATCATGGCGAAGTGCAAAGCCCTCATGCACCGACCATTTTGTGAACCTAAAGGAACACGGTGTGGTCAAAATTACACCGGGTGCAACCACTACGGTGTCTCCCACAGCACTCGTGCTCCTTTCGAAAGTTAAATTACACAATTAAATTACCAAACAATAACATATGGTTTAGCCAAAAAATTCAGTTGCACCCATGGAGCTCGGAGTTCAGTTTTGATATCCCAAACTTCACAAACGAAAACCGGTATTTTTAAAGAGTGGAGGGAGGAATATATTTTAATGAAGAAAAAGGAGCAGAGGTCGGCCTGGAGAGCGTGCCTTAAGCCTGCTACTCATTGGGGTAAGGCGAAGTGGGAGATACCGGGAGAGGTAGGTGGCAGGTGATTATCATTTGGTACAGTGAGTTACTATTTACGCACGTTGTCCAATACGCGGATGTGCGCTTTAGAGGGATACAGTACAGGTGGGCGGAGCTGCAAATGAAGGCTATTTTGCGTTTTCTATGCGGTGGTTAGTTGCTGAGCCCGCTGTTTTCCGGAGCTTGAAACACGAGGCTTTTTTCTTCTTTTGTGCATGGGGGTAGGTGCGTAAGTTTCAGTGAAGGAAGCTTTATACAGAACTGTAAGAAATTGTAACGAAGTTCCAGGACCAGGTTCAGCTATTCACCATGAATCAACTAGTGACAAGGTTGCTTTGAAACGCCGCACAATAACTATACCAAAAAATCTAGCATTGGTATACCCTAGGAGAAGTGTATACGTTCCGAACTCACGTTTAAATAACGAAGTGTGAGCTTTCAGAATATAAAGCGTACAAATAATATATCTACATAATGGTAATTACAAGGTTCTGCGGTTGTTATGCCTGTATTAAGAAAATTTATAAGCCTGAGGATTTGCAACTCGGGATAAGATGCATCGTTCATTGATCAAGAGCCCAATTTGGGCAACACTTATAAAAATAAATAAAGATGCAAGAATGAAAAC
The DNA here is from genome assembly GCF_013339745.2 of Dermacentor silvarum. Lineage (NCBI taxonomy): Eukaryota > Metazoa > Arthropoda > Arachnida > Ixodida > Ixodidae > Dermacentor > Dermacentor silvarum. The sequence goes on from NC_051156.1 coordinate 176,234,052, forward strand.
GTGTAGGTTGTCTTCTGCACATCAAGGAGACAGATTAACGATAGACAAGGAATGCCAGGAAAATAACTTGTCTGAAAGCGTGTTTTTCCTCTGGCTTTGTTTCGTCGAAATGAGTTGAGTTAGCCCTCACCAGCTTTTACACGTATTTGTCGCGGTTCCTGTTGTGAAGTTGAACGAGAAGCAAGGATGCGTTGTTTAGTTATGCGCAAATAACACTTAAACTTAAAAGAAAGCAGGAAATTATGCCGCAGCTCGTTTATTGGCCCCAGCTTGCTTGCGTTCCTTAGTGTGTGATCACGCTTTGGACGTCACCCACAGAAAAGCGCTTTCTCCTTTCCTTTGCCCGAGTTGCAACTGACTAACGGGCAGGCAGGCCGAGGTTACTATTGCGCTTCACTTACTCATACGTAGTGGTATGTTGCAGGCCCTAAGTTATTTCTTAACAGTACTTCCAACCGCTTGTGCTCGTCTGCCTACAGAAAAGCTTTGTTTATTAACGCTGCTAGTCTGTCTGTATGGGAAAGCGCAAAGTGTGTTTCTCATTCCATCGCCGGAGGCGCGTTCTGCGCGCTCTAGTGGTCTCACCTCCTTTCATAAACTCTCAGTGGGCTGCCGCTTTCAGAAGCGCGGGCCAGACAAGAATAAACTGCGTCCGGCCATGGCCTGCTATACCTCTCCCGTCATCTCGTCTTGTCCAGCTTGACCACTGAAGGTATCTTTTGCGTATTATTTCGCGCTTAAAAGACGTGGGGAAGGAGGCAATTGTTGCGAATAGAGTAAGCTATTTGTGGATGAATGCCGAACAGTTCGTTGCTGTAGAGCTATATATGGCACGCTCTGGAAAACTTGAAGCAAGATAATACTCCACTAGGAATTCCCATCGTCGCCACCTGTTTCAGTGTGGGTAAGCACGTTCACTGAACTTGCAAATAAAAAAATCAATAATGCAGTTCTTGATTTGCTCACAAAGCAGAAAACATTACCGTCGACCGTTTGATTACAACAACGATTGATAATAGCAAGAAGATGAATTAAACGAGGAGTGGTAATAAACGCCTTTGCGAAGACGGTGAGAACAAGGACAGCAGTTTAAAACTTTTCAACAGCAACAACGCAAAGCAAAAACGATTGGCCGCCAAATTAATTTTAACAAGGCGTTCTTTTCCGGCTCCTCGAATAATGCTCTAGCTTAATGAATATGATCGTTTATTTTACGAAACTAATCGAATCGCCTACACTTGGAAGTGATTAAAAACTCGTTAAACGTGCCTAAACAACGTTTAGGCTTCCTTCCGTTACGATGCTCCCTGATGTATTTCTTTTCGTTCACACAATGTTAGCCGTTGTAAGAACAGCGCATTAAGGCCCCATTATAGCAACACAGTTCGCAGAAGGCAGCCTGCGCTAACGCTGCTTGATGGTAAAATAAATAAACGCTCATTTCCGGGCTCTTTAAATGGCGAATCAACTTTCCTGTGCTACAGAATTGCAACTACATAAAGGACTCAGATTAGCTGGCATGTATATTTGACAGCATTTTCCACCTGTAGGTTCATAGTTCAAACAAACACGACGTTACATTTTCCAAGATCCAAACACCATAGCCGGCTCTAGCAATCACGCCCTAACAAACCGCGGTGCTTGACTGGCAGGCCGGCTTTATGGCAGCCGTGACGCCTGACCCATTTCGGTCGTGCTGCCCGAGTGGGGACCCACTTTGATAAGAGGCGTTCTCGAACGTGCTCTCAATGTTATGCAGAGCTTCGAATATAGCGACATTTCTCTCCGCTTATAAGAAAGCGACTTCTCCGACAGAATCAATAATAATAGAATGAAACTCACCTCTCCATTTTTAGTGTGTGTGTGTGCGTTTGCTTGAGAGATAGACTAAAGAAGTTACCACAACTTCCGGCAAAAAGAAGGAAAGTAAACTTTTCCCGAAGAATAGGGTAGTGATGTAGACACAACACTACGCATGCAGCACTGCAAAAACGACGACACACCGCGCGCTGTACGGCTTGATATCCAATAGAGTTGGTTGGTGTACGCAGAGCTGATCGCACAGTCGCAAGTAGCGACTGAAGTGTACACTTCGTATTTACCGCAGTACACCACGTGACAATGGAATATCAGAAACTCACTGAGAGCAGAGCCAGGAGTGAGCAGTTGAGTTGTCTGTAACTTCTCTTTCCAAGCAGAAATTGTCAAAAAAATATCAATGTGGTAATCCTTGAGCGCCGAAAGTGACAACGTGACGAGAGCAGCACATTCGACGATCTGACCCTGACTTGGACGCACCAGGCTGGAACGTGAAGGTCGTTGCTTCCGCATGCTGCATGCATAGCTTGTACCGCTGTAGCAGTACCTGCCATCAGCTGTGGCGTTAGACGGTCAGAAGCGGCAACTAAAAAAAACTGAGGGCTGACCCACATTTCTCGACATTTAGCCACCTTGACCCGCCTTTTCACCACCGGCAAAGCCGCCAGACCTTCGCTGAGCTGAAGCAGATGGCCGATGAGGACTTTCCAGTCACACGTTCTCAATATAACGGCGTGTTGACACTTAGTCTCATGGAAGCGTTGGGAACTTTGCCAGAAATGTGAGAGCGCACGTTAAATTGACGCGCAAAGTGCTGTTTCAATTTTTCTTTGTGTTTTTGTTTTTCTATATATATATATATATATATATATATATATATATATACGATCAATCGATAAGGTTCTACACGTCAAAGTAACTTAAGACACTCTTATAGCTAAGTGCTCTAAAATAATTCCGGGTTTCTGGGGTCCACCGCTTTACATACCAAAATCCCAGTACACTGGTGCCTTAGCATTCAGCTCAAGTTGGAATGCGGCCACCGCAGCCGAGAAACAAATGTGACCCTTCGGGTTCGTCTGCAAGACGTCACGGGCGGCGAGCGCTGGTGGCGGTATATTTATCTTCGGGCAGTCTCTCCGTGTATACATAATTCAGAACGTGTACTTTTCTATTTAGCAAGCGTCGGCTAACAACGGAAGTATGGACCCTCCCGAAACGCACATAGAAGAACAAAAAATGCTTGCAGCGAGTGCACGCTTCCCACAGATGTACGATGATGTTTGCGGGAAGTGAGATAGATGCATAAATGAAAGCTCGAGACTTATTCGGGGAAGAGTGTAAACGGAATGAAGATCGCGTCAAGTGTCGCTTCCTACAGAAGGTTCACGTGCAAAGCTCCAACGCCAATTAAGCATCTCTAACATGAGCTCGTGGACGGTCCCAGTCCTCGAACGACGTAACGTCTTTAGGCTGGTGCTTTTGCCGGATGGATTCCTGTTCTCCGCATTCCCGCAGGAGGTGATGAATGCTTTGAGCAACTTCCCTTTCCCATGTTTAACCTGCCGAGGTGATCGCGGGTGGTCGCGGTCATTTTTGTGCCTTCTCCACTGCCAATAAGTCAATGATGTCTTTCATGGCGTACGCCATGCTCTAGTTTTGGTTTAAGGACTAAGCGACCCTCGGGATAGCCCTCTGAAGAGAGGGTCTTCAAGATGTGGCGTAAAGTAGGAAAGATGGATGTCGTTGGTTAGTTTCGAATTTGGAATGGACACTTCTGCCTATAATATCATTGCATTTTACGGCCATGTTGCTTGCACTGGTGACAATTGTGAGACCGTCCATGGGAGGATGCTCCCAGATCTCTGCCTCTTTCGCGCACAATCAATTACGATGCCACTGTAGTGCGTGTTGCAAAAACACCTTTCACACGCAGTTGGGATTGCAAGATTAAGAACTGTTGCCCAGCTTTTAATACTTTTCAAGTGTCAGAAAATGCAGCTCAGATTAAAAGTTGAGTAAATGTTTCACTGTTCTTCTCCAATAAAGCAAGCAAGTCTCTGCCTTCATAAATATTTTTGCGTTTAATATAACGCCAGCCTGTCCTCCAAATTTACCCACCAGTCAATCCTCCTTCTCTTTTCATAAGCTGTAATGGAAAAAGAAATACGCGCCTTCTTACGATAGGGGAAAAAAAGGCAATATAATTGATGGCTGTCTGTACGGCCAATCTTTATTACATTGCGATCTTACAGTTTGATTATATTGCAGTTCGACTGGACTCGAATCGCTGTGAGGTCGAGGCTGTTTAAACTCCTAAACTCGCCAGGAATCCCGACAGAAATAGCAGGGTCATTTAAAACCCCGTCGATGCCGACATCAGCGTTACGAAATTAGAAATTCAACGCCATTTACATGCGATGCCTAATTGTCGCGCTCGTCCTACTGGACACGTTACGGTAATAGTGAAACGAAAAAATGGGTGGAATTTTACGACGTCTTGAATGAGGCGGCGACCTTCAGTGAAGGCTAAGTTGCGAAGGACGGCACCAAAAAGGCCATGGACGTTTGGGTACGTTTTAGTCGATGAATAAAGTATCAAGGGCTAAGTAAAGCACTTGACAACAATAGTAGAGTCATAGAGCCTTTTCCCGGCAAAGAAATAATGCCAGTCATAATTAGGAGTGTTTTAAGAATAGTGGAGCAAAAGAAAGAGAGAAACGATGGATGACAACCTTCCCTTGACTCGCTAAACTATACTTTTCCCCAGAAACCGCAAACGTGTCGTTTGGTTTATTGGTTGATACTAATATATTATACAGTTAGTCGCGTTCTGAGGATGCAGCAGATGTTTCAGGTAGATTGAAGAAGCCCTGGAGTCTCATAAAGGACGACACGACGCGAAAGGACGGGCGAAATGCGAAAATCACCCATGTACTTAGATTTAGGTGCACGTTAAAGAACCCCAGGTGGTCCAAATTATTCGGGAGTCCCACACTACGGCGTGCCTCATAATGAGATCGTGGTTTTCGCATGGAAAACCCCATTAATAAATTATTTTTTTATTAATTATGCGTAGAGTGCCTGGTTCTTTCTTCTTATCTGGTCACCAAAAGAAAACAGATAGGAGCAGAGCGATATAGAAAAACAATGCGCTTACTAGTCTCTGCCAGCTATCGGAGAGCGCGCTGCAGGCGTACACACGAAATTTGGGGGAAGTGGACCCCGAACAATCAGTCTCCTTGCTGACTGGTTGGTGTTTCTTGAAAAACGGAAATACGCTGCGCATTTGGTCTGGAAGTTCGCCCAGGAGTACGACGCGGAGGAGGGCGACAGCCGCGATGCACGAAAGTGTTATCAACAGGCGAAGCGAGCTTTTTTTTATGTGTGCAAAGGAATGTTTTCTTTTTGCGCGGAGTGGAAGTATACGGATGTCAAGGGAGGCGTCGACGGTCAAACAATAAGGGCTTGATTAGATAGAGCGCGAAAGCCCCTGAACGAATTAGCAGTCGCAAGTGTAATTAGGCAAGCTTTGAGCATAGCGGTAAATCGGATTCAGCTCCGTTGTCAGTTAAACGGAGAACGTCGCGCTTGAGTTGAGTTCCGCTTCATTGAATGGCTTGTTCGGAACTGCAACTAATGCGGGGGAGTAGCTCTGACTATGACGTTGATTTTTTGTTTGCCGTGGAAAAATGCGGAGAACTCACAAAGAATTGTTTGAGTGAAGCTCACGGTCGAATTGTTTTAAGAGCTTACAGAACATAGTAAGAGCTTCGAAATATGACTGTTGTTGGTTTAAGACAAGTTCTACTTCAACCTTCGCACCAGAAAGAAACGGTTGCAGTTTGCTTCTCCCAGCGACTATATTTCCTAAATAACTTCACGTCCCAAATTCTTTGTGAAATTTTCGAGAAGTCCCACCTTGGTTTCCTCGGGTAAGACGTCCAACACTGACTCCATGAATGTGTGCGAATATACGTGCTTCCGCTCCCTCGGGTTTTTCGAAGAAATACCTCCCCGATAATGCCGAGACAGGAGAAGCATTAACGCGACTCAAGCGGGAAAGCACGAACCTCCCAGCGTAGCAGTGAGCGATCGGCGCCAGAGTGAAAACCGCGACCTCTCTAAAAAAAACAAAAAAAAAAAAAACAAAAAAAAGGACCTGTCTATTGGCACGTGACACTAAGCGACAGCAGCACCCACATCATGTACGCACAAAGAAAGGGTAGACGCGGACAAAGTGGTGGTAGAAAGCGACGGCGCAGCAGAACGGAGATCAAAGTTTACAAGCTCTATCGCTTCAGCGGACATCCGCACGCTTAGAGCGTGGTTGAGTCGACTCAATTGGGTTTCACGCCTCCACTTGTACCTCTTTATTTTACTTTATCTGGTGCACCCACTCGTATACATTGTCTCGAAGACGTACTTCCTGCGATGTGGAAACGTGGCTGGGTCGGTTGAGTCCCTGTCACCCAGACAAAGTGACGTGCTGAAAGCCCCCTTTCTTGCGTTTGGAAGCCGGAAAAGCTAAAGTTGCTATTTTATTTCCGACAAAGGCGTTCTTGAAGTGGCTGCAAAAGTCTTCACAAGAAGTAAATGAGTCAATCAATTGCCTTTCTGGATTTGCGCCGTATTTAGCGCTTCGCTGCAATCTTGGGCACTCCATGAGCTAAAGGTTTTCTGGTGAAGCAAGTTTCAAAGAAATCATGATTAGAAGCAGTTTCTCGTCGCATGCTTTCTTCAAATGGAAATTTCCTATTGCAGCGGAACAATAAACGCTTCACCGAATACAATACAAAACAAAAAAAGATATGATTCATCGTGAAGGATTTCGCTTATACGTGTTTGAATGTTAAGACAGCATAAATGTTATTTTAACATGCAAGCTGCATATACGGTGTGTGTGCTTTCACTTCGAACGCATTATTTAAAAAATAAGAAAAGCCCGCAAGAGCTACTCGAATAACTTCGCTACAGATAATGTATTTGCTCAGGCGGATATCATCCGTAAGCAAAGCGAAAGCAATCCCTTCATTAATTATTACAATTACAATATTTACCTTCATTGTTGCAACCTTTATTGCCATAAAAGTACGAGTATAGTTCCATGTCTCAACGTCTCTAAACGGCCATGTAAACTGAAATATTTGGCTTAAAATTTTTTGTGAAATTTACCTGATTACGCACGCAGCACTGAGAACGACAGCTCGCAGAGACGCCCTTCTGTTACGTGGCAGAGCTGCGCGAAATGAAGCTGCTGGTCGCACTTACTTTTTTCCACGATCTCATTCTCGTTGGCACTGTGCGAAACTCCCCATTGGATGCATAGTCGTGTCAGAAGCAGGGTTGCGACGCATCCCCTTATCACGTCGTATAGCCCAGCTTCATTTCAGTGGAATGACGCAGTAACAGCGTGAGACGTCATGTCACACTGTACCACCGGACAATCGATCTGACAAACCTAGACTGTGCAGAATTATCTAGATGGATTGAAGCCTAATCTATCCCCCACAAAAAACAACAAAAAATGACGAGAAAACAAAAGAGAGAATAAATCGTAGAACATTGGGATTGTAGCGGGAAGACGAAAGCCGGTAAACGAAACAAAAAGCAAGACGCGAACTAACCGAAACAATGCTAACCTCGTGGCGTCTGTTCCAGAATTTCCGTGAAAGCTTTGTTGTGGCGATAAAGTGGGGAATACCTTCGACCGCTGCGACAAATTTCAGTTGCAGAAAATCCTTACACGTGACGCACATCCGTACACTTGAATATCGTTTTAGAAAACGTCGAAGGCACCGCTGTCGCGCTCGCATTTTGTAACTTGAACCGCAGGTGGCATGGGATTGCATGATGCGGGATACGAGGGTTTTTATAGCGTGGACCTTTTTACGAAGACGATACCTTTATTTAAAAATGCGCCTTTCGAGTCTGGTCTCAATACATATGGGTCGGTATAATGCCATAGTTTTCTTACCTATGTAACATCATTTTTTTTTCGTGAGGTCTGGTATATCGCGTCCAATAATTCACTACAATTAAATAAACGTGAGAAATCACAACGTTAGTTGTGAGGAATAGTTTTTTAATTTTTTATACTGAAGAAGTTTTTGTTTATTGGTTGATCGTAGGTGATATACGCCAACAGATAAAAGAAAACCCCAGAATCGGTGCGTAGTGTCAGAAATGAAAATGTCGACGGTATGCGATTATGTGGAGCGATGCTATTTGGGAATTTGCTAATATAGCGTAGATTCAGTTGACGCAAGAGAAGAACAAATGAAAATGTCAGAGAGGGGGACTTTGTGCTGCAGCGTATATAAATGAAATGATGACGGCGACGACGATGACGACAACGATGACGACGACATACATATATCTACGGAATACACTGAAAAAAAAATGCAAGCGTCCTACGAAATGTACGAATGAATATAGTTCGTTGTTCCAAAGCAATATCAGCATTTCATATGAGAGCATCTGGTGCAATACGAAAATAGCAACGTAACAACTTGTAATAGCGTACATGGTACCGGACTTAGTGCCAAATAAACACGTCTCTACTCTGTCTTTTTTTTAATGAAATAGTATTAGATCTGCTGAGCGCCTCGTTACGAAGCAGTGATCGTGTAGACAAACATTTTTACGAACAATCAGATTTAAATTTCAACGAAAGGTAGTCTGCGTATACGAAAATGAAAAACAGCTGCTACTGAATATTGTGCGGGCTAGTAACAGGATAGTGTCTTCCTTCAGGAACGAAAGAGGAGTCATATATATATATATATATATATATATGCCCTGACGAAGGCCGGACCCCGGCCGAAACGTTGGAAATAAAGTATAGTGTTTTTTCGTGCGTGCGTCCTCAACCTCCAAGTTCCCATATATATATATATATATATATATATATATATATATATATATATACAGGGTGTTTCAGCGAACACTTTCAAAATTTATGTAAGGTTGCCTGTGGCAGATAGCCCCATTCTAGTTAATGAGCTGGTCTACTCGCAGAGGCGGACATCACTTGCACAAAAAATTGAAATGCATAATCGACTAATTAAGAAAAATTAAATAATTAAGTTTTCAAATAATTACCTGATGGCCTATATTGCAATTTACAAATTGTAGCCGTGGAGTTCGCGAGGCTGATCCACTTAGAATTAATTCTCAGGATGACACCAGTTTCGAGATATTAATTCCCGAACTTTGCGGAGAAATGCATTGGCGTTCCAGTTAATTTTGAGGTTCATTGCACGAAGTGACGTTTTGTTAAAAACCTAACTGGAACGCCAATGCATTTCTCCGCAAAGTTCAGGAATTAATATCTCGAAACTGGTGTCATCCAGAGAATTCGTTCCAAGTGGATCCGCCTTGCGAACTCCACGGCTACAATTTGTGAATTGCAATATGGGCCACCAGGCAATTAGTTAAAAAGTTAATTAGTGAATTTCTGTTAATTATTTGATTATGCATTTCAATTTTTTGTGCAAGTAATGTCCGCCTCTTCGAGTAGACCAGCTCATCAACTAGAATTGTGCTGTCTGCCACAGGCAACCTTTAAGAATTTTTGAAAGTGTTCGCGGAAACACCCTGCATATATAGGAACTTGGAGGTTGAGGACGCACGTACGTAAAAAAACGATACTTTATTTCCAACGTTTCGGCCGGTTCATATATATATATATATATATATATATATATATATATATATATATATATATATATAATGTATATGTATATGGCTGAGATTGAAAATTTATTTCTTCTGAATCAGTTGATTTTCGTTTTAGAGCGAAATGCAATCATGAATGGGGCCATACGTGCTAGCTTTAAGCGAAGACATAAGCAAGTTAACTTCTAGTGCATTACAAAACTTTAGAAAGTACTGAAAGCGCCTTTCCATCGAGTGTGCGCGCCTTTATCTTCGTGAAAGATCGACAAGCGCAACAATAAAACACAATGAGGATGACAACAGTAATTGTAGCACTAACAATTGTGCGGGATAGTTGAATAATAGTGTGGCGTGTACAAAAAAAAAGAAACAGGGAACTTAAGGGTTGATTTTTAAATTAAATCTCCAAAAATTTCACACACTGAAATAATAATGAGTTAGTGAGAACAATCACTCTGACGTGACGAGGACGAGTGCAACATATACGAGTTGAAGGAAAAGGTCGAAAACACGAGAAATACTTTGCAGCCCTCTACTAAGGAAGGTACTTAATTCTTCAGAAACTTTTTCTCTAAAAACCTTTACACTGTTCTGGCCAGCGACGCTTGTGAAGTAGCCAGAACGACGACAGCGAAAAGAACAACGTACTCGAGAGACGGTGAAAATGGCTTTGCGAGCACTTTGGAACGGCTCCCGTGGCGTTATCTAGAGGTGGCTCTTTCACTCCTTGAAAGGGTCGACACTGCAGACGACTGTGCGAAGGCCGCACGGACAGTGGGAAAAACAGTAGACAAAGGAAGGCGAGTATGCGCACGTGACTTTGCAGAGCCACGCAACACAAGCGCCGAAGGCCAACGTCACATGTTTGCTCACGTTCTATTGCTTCCTGTAAGCGAATATCGATCTGCCTCAAACACTGCGTTTCTGGGCTTTGTTCTCCCCGATCTGTACGTTGACTTTCAAACGTGCCACGCAACGTAATCGGGGCCACGACTCTGTAGCGACACAAACTGCTTTTTATATGTCAAAGGCCACGGGCAGATTAGCGTTCGGACCAGAGGTCGGGCGTACAAGCTCGCAGACGGTTGAGCAGCGTGCGACGCTGGTAGTCGCTGCTTGGGCGATAGTAGCTTCAGTGTTTGTTTTCCGTTTCGATCGCTGGCGTTTTATTGTTCTCGATCCGCTTCTTGACACTATAACACTCTGCGTGATAGCTCTCATGTTTACGCAGCGGCCTTGTTTTTCTTTAAAAAGAAATCATCGCCGTAGTTGAAGGAAACTTCTGTGCTTATTTGGGCTATTCTGTATATATTTTCACGGTGGGTGTTAGGCAGCCAGAGTCCTATTGGTCACTGCGGCTTTTCTTTTTTTTTTACTTTTGAGCATTCATTTTGGCTGCTTTAGCTTTCGCTTCCTGGTCATCTCCAGTAGTTGAAAACTCATCATAGTCTGCGCATGAGTGATCACGTGTGTACATCAAAAGTTCGTCTAACAACAAAACACATTTTAAGCAGTAAAATTAACCTCGTTTGCCAAACAGAAGAGCTTGAAGTCCAAATTTTCTTGTCGCGTCTACGGTGTTCTCCTTTGTGCTTCCACATTGGTTCACTTATGCAGCAGAGAAAGGCAAGCCGTTTTCGTTTAGAGAATATAGTATTAAGCTATTATTACAATAAATAAATAGATAACATTTTGGATTATGTGGTATAAGACATGGACGTTTTCTTTTTTATTATTACAGTCACAGAGGCTTTTCTCGTTTTCTTCCTTTCCAAATGCGGCTGCCGCGGCATGGAATCGAACTCGAGACCTTGAGCTCAGAAGCAAACAGCAATGACCGATGCACCACTGCGGGCGCTCAAAGTAGCAGTTCAGTCATTAAAACACGTCAAAAAATAATAGTTGTGCCTTAAAACACGAAAAAAGCACACGCTGAAACGCATTTCAGTTTCATAAAGAGCAGAAGAAACCCTGTCGGAGAATAAATGCAGCTAACCTCTTTTCACTCTTTTTATGAGAACGAAGACAAACAGAGTTTAATGTTCTTTTATATTTTGTTGACGTTTAGATTTTCTAATGATTGCTTTGAGACTGAGATGTTGGCTTCAAGCATTGTTGAGTGAGTGACTGATGCGAGAAATTAATCGTTTAGACATTCCACCGAGAGTAAGGTGCTGTTGTCGGGAAACCACTCAAAACCTTCAGAGAAAGGGAAGTTGTCAGCATGTTGGCGAGCACAAGTTGTGTTGACAAAGATATATGTTGATTGAAATATAGTTGATATGCCAAAAGAACACATGCGGCATGCATGCAGTCATATCCCGATATGTTATATTTGAGATCACTCTTACCGCTGTTTTTTTATAATCGCTTCAGTAGCGCGTTTCGATTTGAAAAAGCAGAGTGACCGCAAACAAATCAGCACTAATTCGAGATGCATTTCTGGAGCATAGTGCTAATTAAAATATTTCCATCTTAGACTAATTCGGTCTCCTCTTTCTTTGTCTTGTATTCGCAGGTGCACATGGAAGCAGTATGATACGCCAAATGCCATTCTCCGACATTGATTCCTCCAATTCTTGGTGGGGACAAGCCATGGAACTGAACGTTGGTCAAGAACGCCTTGCTCTAACTCAGCACGTCGGTGCAATCAACGCCAATCTTACTGCCCGCAACCAAGCTCCAGCCTTCCCCAAATTCATTGCCTTGGGCCAGTCATCAGGAATCCTGCCCTTTGTGCCGTCCGGTGAAGCCATCGCAGTCGCTTCCGCCCCTGCAGCCGACATGGAAGATGACCAATCGTTGATGTCGTTCAGCTACATCAGTCCTGAAGTCCACTTTACGCTTCTGCTGGTCGTCATGGTTTCGAGCGTCGCTATAAACGGCCTCGTGTTTGTTCTCTTCTATCAACGGCCATCGGTACGCATGACTTCGAACAAGTTTGTCCTGAACATGGCCATTGTGTACCTCCTGCAGACTTTCATCCTTCTCCCATTCGTTTTCGTGTCAATCATGTTTCAAGAATGGATATTCGGAGACGTGTGGTGCAAGATACAAGGCACCCTCTCCCTGTGCCTCACCCTAGCCAATGTTTTCTCTATTCTGCTCATAGCCGTGGACAGAAACTGTGCCGTCAACAGCCCTCTGCACTATTCGATGACCATCACGAAAAAGCGAACGAGCGGCCTCATTGTATCTACTTGGCTCGTCGCCGTTGTCGTCGCGATACCACCACTCTGCGGAGTCTCGGACATTAAGTACCAAAGAAGTTGGGCTATGTGCACTGTAACCTGGCAGGACACCGGTTTTCTCACAATAGCCTACTCGTGTGTACTCTGTGTTGTGGGATTCCTGCTTCCGTTTATACGGATCACGTGGATATACGCTTCTATGTTCAAAGCGGCTCGCCGCAATAGCGCATGCACACGCTTAAACTTTCACGCCGTTGGCAACGAGATAAGCCAGCCCTCAACGGTGGTACCGGAAGCTGGAAACCACGCGTCTCCTTACCTTCACAGGAAGTTGGCTTGGTCTAAACGAACATCTTCGCTTAGTCAAGCGTCTTCGATATTCGGCGACAAGTGGAAGGCAGTACGCACGGGAGTCCTGGTCGTGGTGTCATTTACGGTGTGCTTCCTTCCCTTCTTCTCCATGACCCTGGTGGAGCCGCACGCGCGAACACGCAAGACTGCGCTCCACAACCTTCCGGCAATCGCTATGTTACTCCTCTTCTGCTCGTCGCTCATCAATCCGTACCTGTACGTCATCAGAAACAAGGCGATGCGCAAACACGTGCATAAGATGTTCACCCGCCTGACACGCAAGCCCAGTTTCTTCTCTCCGCGGGGCTACCATCACAGCCACCAGAGCCCGCTGCAAGAGCGAAAGTGCTCCGAGGACATGAAGGTGCCCGGTAGCGCAGTTTCCCTGCACCCTGAAGACAGCGTAGACTACCAGACGCCCTTCGTCGCACACTCGCTGTGTCAAAGTAAGTCAGGTGACTGGAAGGTCGTCACCGTCGCGACAGATTCGAGGCGGTCATCTTCCCAGAGGTCTTGCATCACAGTGCAGCATCCACTATTCATAGACAACACGACACAAGAACTGCAGCTACGTCAGCAGCAGCAGCAGCAGTGGCGCTACAAGTGCAAACCAGGACCCGCCCTGCGCGTCGCCGCCGTTAGGAGAGGCTTCAACCGGCGAGCATCATTAGACAGCTCCAAATTTATGTCCATACGGTGTCCCAGAATGCCCGAGCGCAGCTCGGAGATCAAAACTGTGAAGTCCACCACTTATACGGGAGGTGACCGAAGCATGTCTTTCCGAATGCGAGGTCGCTTCGCGAACCGTGAGGAGTCGATCGAAGCGTACGACACATCGTGCAATAGCAGCTTGTGCCAAGAAATATGGGGCGATCACTTTATGGACTCTTCCCAGTACCGGAGGCCAGGCCACACCACATATGACTCGCAGAACAGCCTGTCAGATGTTGTCGGCTGTGGAGAAATGTGCGACAGACTTTCCGCGTTGGACAGCGTCGTGCAAGTACACAGTTACGAGAAAGCTTTCTCCGCATCTGATGCCTCCTCAGTAGCCGCATACCATCGCCGACCAGTGCTTAAACGAGGCCGGTCATTCGCCTTTGACGAGCACGAAATGAGCGGGGCTTTTTCGTCGCAAAGGATTTCCTTCTCTGGCGGACTCCGGAAGTCCCGATTTGCTTTGGCGAGAAACTCTCCGAGACACAGTTCTACTGACACCACCACTACCACGCTGGAGTCGTTAACCTCCACGGAGTCACAGGACGGTCCCATCGTCGCATCATCCGCGCAATACGTACCGTGTTACGAGTCGCCCGTGATCATGGCGCAGCAGTACTGTCAGCGCGAACAGACGGCACGGAACGGTGACACTTTGACTCCTCTTCGTTCCTCAGTTGTTCACCAGCGTAAGCAGCACAGTCACTTGCCGTGTGAGTGCCAGGATCGAAGGGACTCCGGTTTCGAAGATGCTATGCTGGGGAAGTGCAATATGTGCGACACAATCGTGAATGAAGCTGGCTATATTAAGGCAGTGAAGTTTCTAGAACGAATGTAGTTACCAAACATTGATTTCCCCGTTCTATACAGATGCGGTGGCCGGTTTTTGCTCACAAGGTCTCAGAGGTTGACTTTAGGCATTTATCAGAGATCCATAGGTGTTACCACTGCGTATAGATCACGTACGTTCTATGAGCGTCATGAACGCTTACTCTCACAATATGAACCAAGCGTACTTACCATATTTTAGAACACGAGAATAAAATGTGTGTCTATGTCGAGCTTTACCCGTCGCAATGACATTGAACATTACAAATGCCGGTTATTTTTGTTTTGTTTTTTACCCTGGAGCCGAGAGAGCATTGTCCAAGCGTGATAAAAAGAACGTTGGCGTTGTTCGAGATCTCAAGCGTGATATTGAACTATGCTTTAGTTGTCGATAAGCAGATAGGTATAATATAGACCAGTGGACCAAATAATGTTTTTAACCTAAAGAAAAAAGAAAGAAGTTATCACCAGTTATGTTCACTCAAGTGTTGACGAGCAAGGTTCATCGAAAAAGTGTTATATTTACAGACTCAAATGCATGGAAGTAGGAAAACGCGCTCTTGAATTCATCACATTAGCTTACAACCTCAAATATTTCATCAGAGGGAACTAATGTATAAGTGAAAAAGTTAATTGAAAACAGTAGTACGACCGTATGGTGCGCTTATTCTCTGCAGACGCTCATGTACCTTGGATACACACTGTGATGGCGAAATTCAGGTGCCCTATAATTGACCGCGGTTGTATTCCTGATTGTCAACTCAAATAAACCGCGCACTACTGTGGGCCATTTTTTTAAAACGTTACAGATAAATAAAATCTCCTACGTGTATTAGTCCTTGTCATCGCGTTGTCAAAGCTTTCAACCAAACAATGGCAGCAAGCTTGGGATCGGACTGCTCTGGTAAATGCAGTTTAAGAAATGACCCGCCCAGCGTGTCGAGTGAAGCTACGCGATTATCTTTGGCACTGTTTTACATTGTCTGACAGTTTATAAAGGTTGTTATAAGGTTGTAATATGTAGAGTGCAATAGACCACCTAAATTCCGAGAACACACGGCAAAGAATGCGATTGTTCGATATCCTGTGCACCCAACTATGCTGCAGGTAGAAAATTGAGTGCCTGTTGCTAAGAATAAACACTTTCTTGGCAGCGTCACCTTCTATCACTTGCTGCATTTGAATGTGAGTGTCGCTATTTGAATTCAGAAAATAGCACATACACGAGCCCAATTTCTTTACATCGCAGCTTGATTTTTGCAGCGGCCCCTGAAGTGCTCCGCTTTTAACGGGTGCACCTCTCACCTTCTCACACTGAACTACATTAAAGTAAATTGTGTTTCAGCACAAAGGTTATTTGCAGTCAAGTTTCCTACTCAACGCCCAAGCAAAGGAGCAACGTTTGTTAAATCGTCTTTTCTGGTCAAGTAATTTCCTATGGGGTTTTTGAGTATTAGTTGGCGATCAAAGACATTTTTGGAACATTGTACCTGACAGTAATGAAGTTTAATGCCGTGTAAATATAAGAGCCTCTAAAGAGCATTATCACTGGCTCTATTATAGTATGCAAAGCTGGACATTGCAGATTTCTGGGTGCAACTTTGAAAAAACGCCTTAGCACGGTTGGCAGGCTTTTAAGAACCTGTAGTAGCAGCGCAGAATGGTAGAAAAACAGTGAAAGACACAACACGGGCACCGATGTTTTGTATTCCGCTATACCTACTTTGTCTAATCTGGGCTTCTATTAGGTTCTCAATACATACCAAATCACCCAATCTCGATTATTCTGCAGTTTGATAGCACCTTGTTGAGTTATTACGTGCAAATCTTCCATCGCACGGAAACATTTAATGCTGACCAACAACACAATATATGCAGCATGTTTCCCCCTTTTAGATGTAGGTCGACTTTCATAGCTTTCAAAAAACTATTCTGGGCTATT
Source organism: Dermacentor silvarum (assembly GCF_013339745.2). Classification (NCBI taxonomy): domain Eukaryota; kingdom Metazoa; phylum Arthropoda; class Arachnida; order Ixodida; family Ixodidae; genus Dermacentor; species Dermacentor silvarum. The sequence goes on from NC_051156.1 coordinate 176,250,579, forward strand.
GATTTCCAGCACCTGCGAGTGTTCAGAAAGCTGTATAGTCCTCTTAATGTTTTCTGATTTGACGTGTTGTTTCCGTATCTGTGATCCTTGCACTTCTTTGCTTTATCATATTTGTGATCTTTGTGTATACCACTTATATAGTCATGTTTTGAGCCCACAAAGTAATCTTCGAGACGATAATAAAGCTTGTACACGCCTCCATTAGAGAAAAACTGAAAAAATGGACTACGTAAAATAACCGATCTAATTTCTTTTATAAAAAAAATTCAGTGGTGATTTTGCGGTAAATCCGAGAAAAACGCGTGAGCATTACGTCGCACCAGATCCATCCGCCATATTGTAAAGGGTTGTTCAGAAGCTCACTCGACACACGGTACTGCCTCTTCCAGGAGCGATGTGCAATGGACATTTTTACCAGAACCGACCACCGTCAGTTGCACTAAAGATATATATATATATATATATATATATATATATATATATATCAGCAGCAGCCTGTATTTATGGCCACTGCTGGACGAAGGCCTCTCCCTGCGATCTCCAATTACGCCCGCCTTGTGCTAGCTGATTCCAACTTGCGCCTGCTATATAAATAGATATATATATATATATATATATATATATATATATATATATATTGGCAGTGCTGGTTAACATTTCCAGGGTTAGTTCTAGTAGTAAACCATAAATATCCCAGAAAGTGGAAGGGGAAACGGCGCTGCGTTAGCTCCGCTGTAAGAGCATCACGGGCGTAATGCGAAGACGGAATCATTCCCCACCTGCGGCAAGTTGTGTTTTCATCCACATTATTTCAATTATGCTATCATTTCTGTAATTCAATTAGTAAGTACAAGTAAATTTCCCTATGTTGTCCTTGATGTCGTTGGTTGTTGGCTATATATATATATATATATATATCGTCACTTTTGTGCTTCGATGCATAACGCGACGTTTTGCTAAGCAAGTAACTGGAACACCAATGCATCTCTCCGCAAAGTTCGGAAATTAATACCTCTAAACTGGTGTCATCCCGAGAATTCCTTCCAAGTGGATCCGCCCTGCGAACTCCACGGCTACAATTTGTACATAGCAATATGGGCCATCAGGTAATTAGTTAAGAACATAATTAGTGCGCTTTTGATTATTAGTCGATTATGAATTTTAATTTCTTGTGCAAGTAATGTCCGCCTCTTCGAGCAGACCAGCTCATGAACTAGAATTGTGCTATCTGCTACAGGCAACCTTTCAGAATCTTTGAAAGTGTTCGCTGAAACACCTCGGTATATATCCTTAACATGAACAAACTCGTATTCAGTCCGATACCACCAAACTGTACAAACTACTTCAACTATACCTTGTTAGGGGGGTCTTGGTAATTTTTTCATATTTATTGCCATCATTTTCGGCAGGAAACTCTTATGCCCCCGTGTGCTAATCAGAGCATGGTTGAGAGAAGGCCAGCGGCGTCGGCGGAGTGGCGAGCGCTAAGGCTTATCGCTTTTAGCACGCCTTAACCTCCGACTTAATCTCATTTAATAAATACATCCTCCAAGCAGGAAACATTTATTCGTATGCATATGTGCCTTTCACGCCAATTTACTCCCCACCACATTGAAAAAAAATTTACAGGCAAGTTGCATACCTACTAAATAAAATTCCAGAAAAAGTTTATGCAAAATAAAATAATTGTGCTAATAAATACACATGTAGCAGACTGATTCAACAGGGTAAACAGTTGCATTTTGCTGTAGTTCTTCATATGGCAACAACTAAATGACAAAGAAAAGCTGCTTTATCAGGTTTCCTACCACTCTGCAATGCAATGCCGCACGCTACCCACCACACACATAAGGAATGTACTACGTATAGAAGAGAGTTTGAATGAAGACCGCAATTTTTGGTTCATTGTTTCTTTAGGTTTCAATATGTAGAGTAAAATTGATGTCAATGGTGTCGCAATTTACCTCGCACCAAGAAAAATGTAGCAAATACGAGACGACACGTTGATGTTTTTGCTTGTTTTATATGTACGTCGACTCTGTGGGAGTCAGTCATCGTTGGTGTACTCCCTCAGCCCACAAGGAGGCCACGGTGCACAGCACCCAGCAGGTACGGCTTCTTGTCGCTGGTGCAGGCTTGCCGATCGTCCTGCTCTATGTTGAGAACGGCGATGCCCAGGAGTTGCTTCTTCTTCACCAGCGCAGTCTGCGGCAAAGGCGATCCCAACATTGTAGAAAAGACGAGACTCGCTCGATTCTGGACTACGCTACAAGAGCGTGCACACCAGACAGCACCATACCACAGTGGTCTGCACACAAAAAACAGGTAGCACCAGACCACTGTTGCGTGCACACTACGAGTCTGCATCAGACTAGTGTGGTGTGCACAACAGGCACCGCGGGCACCACCAGACCGTCATGGTGGGCGCACTGGAGGGCACAAGGCCACTGTCACGTGCACGCCAGTTAGCCCCCGACCACAGCAGTGTGGACACTAGCTATCACCACACCACTGTCATGCGCACACCAGACAGCACTAGACAAGAGCACTAGACTACTACTAGACAGCACCAGACCACTGTGGTGTTCACTGTGGTGTTCACGCAAGGTGAGCAGCAGACAACTGCGTTGTGCGCACTAGAAATCTCCAGACCGGGCTAGCGTGCACACAAGAAAGCACGTAACTGTGCTGGCGTTTACACTAGAAAACACCAAATATTTTGGCGTGTTTTTCAATTATGATTAAGAAAAGAAGTTGATCGCATAAAGAGCGATCACTGGGTTGCAGTATTTACTTTGTGGAGCACCAAGACATGCCAAGTGAGCAACCTTGGACGCCCTAAAGAAGTAAGAGCCTGACTAGCAGCCGGCGAGCGTAATCTGATTTTCATTTTTTGACTATTCTACTGAATGTGGCCCAAATTAGGAGCATCCGGTGGCATATATTGAAAATCTAGAAAGCACGGTGCCTTAGCAAGAGCGGTTTAACGTGATTGGTTGAAGCGCCCCGGCGACGCTCAACGCCCTTTTCAACCGCCGTGAGAGTGCGCCGCGCCACCTAACGTCTTTTATGATAACCTAACCTAACCTAAGCCTATCGTGGGCGATACGCAAAGGCAATAATCCTCACGGCGTAAAATCAGAGCGTCGCCGGCGGCGTTTCAGCCAACCGCGTTCAACCGCGGTTGCTAAGGCGCTGTGCCCTTTAGATTTTCAATGTATACGCCACCCGGTGTACACCCTTGCATTTTTTCATAATATCGCGCGACCGTCGACCGCATGGCATGTCAGCGGCCGTGTGTCGCCGAGGGGCACTCCTGAAGCAAAGAGCATAACAGAATACGTTCCAACGGGAAATCGCCTTGTGTGCCCCCGCATAATGTCGCTTATCTTGGCCTCCCTTGCCGGTAGAAGGCCGCTCACACGCATGCAGTCAACGCTCGCGCGATATTAATTAAACGTTGCAAGGGTGTACATCCCTGCATGCTAAACCGCTCGCTGATCTCTGCTCAAATTTCGCACAAACGTTCAATTTTGTGTGAAGTTTAGTTTAATACCAAGTATGTGGGCGCAATACAACAGTTTCGCGTCCACAATAAATCCGGACTGGGTGTATCACCATATCCTGTTAATGGGTGAAATCGTCATACGCGACGATGTAACTCGAAACATGTCAATTTCACTGCAGCGGAACTGTGGCGCCATCTATCATGCATACGGTGAACACTGTGCTTTGGATATAGCCCGGACAGATGACGCCAGCGTTCTCTTGCATCATAAATGAACATTTCTGACTGGCATCGCCGCATTGAATTTATCATGGGCGAAAATGGACAAAGAATACCCGCAAACGTGGTATTCCACTAAACTTCATGCAAAGTTGTACGTCTATGCGAAATCTGAGCGGAGATCAGCCAGCAGTTTATAGGAAAATGCTCATCATCAAATATGTAAAGTGGCCTGCAAGGTGTAAATTTTCACCATGGGTCGTTCTCGGGTATCTACAGATTTAGGTGTTCTTATGTCTAAATGTGTAAAAAAATAGACAGAAACATGACAAGCGCGCAAAATGTATATTTGAAATGTCACGCACCTTGATTGCGACGGAGGTCGGGCTTTCGAAACCGATCCATTCCTTCATGCTGTTGAAGGCTGTATCGCATTTTGTTTTGTTGTCCATCCTCGTGGTCCATGCAGTCTTAGCTTGACAAAGCTGCGTGAACCGTTAAATACAACAGCGCTTGCTTTGACGCTAACCTTATTTTCAATGATAATTGAATACCCAGTAATTACAGGAAGCAACCGATAACAGCTGGTCGACTGTTATGCGCAAAGAGACAGTGAAGTTTAAAGGTGAGTTCCCAGCGGGGGTCCGTAGAAATATTGTTACGATGCCGAAGTCACAGACGAATATGTATTTACAATATATACAAAAGTGGCAACGATACATAAACAAGATGGCTGTCGAGACCAATCCCACCTCTACACGTCAAATCATCTTCTGACTGGCGCTACTCTCGGTTGGGCCGTAACATAACCCCCGCCTGTAAAGGAGCGGTGTCGGCGCTAACTAAAAGGCACGTGAACTCGCGGCAAAGTAAGGCTTCAGTCGAGACACATGCGCAACGTCAGTGGGGATAGGCGAGTCCAGTGGGGCGATCTCGTAGTTGACATCGCTAAGCTGACGCAATATCGCGTAGGGCCCGGCGTACCGCGGCATAAGCTTTTCAGACAAGCCGACGTGATGACATGGAGGACAACGGAGCCAGGCGGAAATCTAACATCCCGATGTCGGCTGTCGTACCAGATCTTCTGCGTGACTTGAGACTCAGTGAGCCGGGAGCTGGCAATCTGGCCTGCAGTGTGAGCCCAAGCGATAGCGTCTTGAGCATATTAAGTGGGAGTGTCCGTCGAGGGAGGAAGCAATGTATCAAAGAGCAGAGTAGGTAAAACGGTGAAAAGCCAGCGGTAACGTGACGGGATGAATTATAGGCGAAGGTCATGAAGGGTAACGTGCTGTCCCAATCACTGTGGTTGTCAGAAACGCACATAGAAAGCATTTATGTGAACGTGCGGTTGAGCCGCACGTTGACAGACCGAAATATGCGTACCTTGAAGAGAGGAAAGTCCTCCGGTAGTTTTGACAGGTCGACGCGGTCACCGACGTCCATTTTGTTCGCATCTTCGAAGACATACTTCTTGCCGACAGTCGACACGGTTGGCACCAGCCTAGTGCTCAGGAAAGGAGCCTCCGTTACGATGTGGTTCAGTACATCCACCTACCGAATGAAGCAGACCGAGAGAGCACCCGTTGTCAACCTTTCAACCCCGTATAAATTACTGTCACTTGAGCTTCACAAAGAACACGAATCAGCTACCTAATTATGTACCTACGAGTCATCGGGAAGTTTTAACATCGGAGCCGTTTAAGCCGGCCTTAAGTCCGTAACGCGTCGGTGAAAAAAAAAAAGAAAAAAACATCGCTCAGTGATGAGTCACCTAGGTTGCCTAGCAACCTCTCGCGGAGTGGCGTGCGCTTCGCCTGCTCTCCGTGCCGTGCACATGTTGCCTTGACATCGGACGTTAAGGAGAGGGAAGAAGAGTATGCGCGCGGAGCGCTGTGTTCGGGAGAAAGAGAAAATGGAGAGAGAGAGAGACAAAAAAAGTTCTTGCAGCACCAACGAGGCAACGCGCAGAGCTGCTGTCAACGCCGTCCGCGTTTCCCCGTTTCCCCGCGTTCGTGCCGAACGCGCAGTGTCCGTGACTGCAGCAGGCGCCTGTGGCGGCGGCTGGTCAGGTTTCGACCAGTCATGCCCCGGCAAGTGTGGAGGTGCAGCTTGGCCGTGACGTCACCGACGACATAAAGCTTAGACCCGCCGCGATGGTGACACAACTCTCGTTGACTCTGTGGGGAGTACATGTACACTTGACATGGGACGAGCAAAGAAGATCCGGACACCGGAAGAAGAAACCGCTCATCTTGAAGCGCGTCGCGCGGCCATGCGAGAATATGCGCGTCGGTGGCGAGCTGATTCAGAATACCGTGCCTAGCAGCACTTAGCATTTCCTAGAAAAACTTAGCCAAGCCTAGTAAAACCTGGAAGGAGCTAGGTTGATTACTAACTCCGCTGTTTACTCCAGCCTTGTACCCCTAGTGCAAGCTGCCGACGTTTGCTTATTTAACGCCTGCAAAAGCCTCACTTCTAAGCTGAAAAACTGCCTGTTTGAAGTGCGGATGAACTGTACGGAATGAGTTTTTTTTTTCCTTTTTTGCGTGTATGCACACTCCCTATAATTTAGATTTGGCGTTTGCCGCGCAGTAAATACAGAACAACGAAACTGTCAGCCCTACCACTGGAGTGGAGATGGAAGACCTGCGTAGCTGTACTATGGTGGGAATTGTGTGTTTCCAATTATGACTATTAAGATGAGATGTTGTAATTGGTTATTTGAACTGTTAAAGAATGAGAAATATATATGATCCGGCGGTTTTCATTTATTTGTGACCACAGGGACCATGGCCGTATGGTCGCTACGGTACACCGCCATAGGGTGTGCGGCAAAGGTTGGCATGTTCATCATAAACACGTTACCAACGCCGCGCACGTTCGGTGCGAACGCGGGAAAAACGCCGCCGCCGTCGACAACAGTTCTGCGCGTTGCTGGTGCTGCTCCCCTCCCTACCTCCCGCCCCCCCACGGCCTTTCGCGCGACGGAAGAAGTCGCGTTTGCTCTCCGCCGTGCGTTCGCTCCACGTGAAAACGCACGTCCTTCGTGCGCTTTTCACTCACACATAGAGCATACGGCCAATGAGTTTTTTTCTACACGCGGACACGACCATCGGAGACTGAGCCTTTAACAGCTTCACTGTAAAACATTTATCTTATTTTTTAAGTACTATAGCAGGTAAGGAGCAGAATATTAATCGTCATAACAACATTTCGTGGTTGCTCATTCTATATACATTATTTGAACAGAACAAAATAAATCTTAAGATAAGTTTTTGGGTTCTTAAGTGACAAAATTGATTATGAGGCCGTCACAGACCCCGGTGAACGAGGCGCAGACGCCGGACTAAATCCCAGAGCCGACTTATCAGCTTCCGAAAAATATCCCACGAAAGCAAGGACAATTAAGAGTGGGCCCTCTGGTGCGCCAGCGAACGCCGGTTACTGTCCAAAGACCGAGTCAGAGCCCAGAGTTGTCAAAACACAACAAAATATATTCTTCGCACAAGGCAGTTACACACACACTTGCACACTTAGGCTAGACACAACACAATACAAATCAGATGGGTATTAACAACCACAAGAAAATAACGACAAGCACTAAGAGTCCAACACGTAAAACACAAAATAAAAAGGAACACTAAGTGTCCAATCGTATTCACCAGTGTTGGTCTTGGAAGTCAGACGATCTCGGCGTAACTTGGGGACACATCTCGAAGAAAGAACTTCCGGAAATGCAGACGCTCGATGAACTCGTCGACTAGCTTGCCGGGGAATCCCCTTCTTCCGCAGACGCTCGGTCTTCACGTTACATCACTTCACCGGTGCGGACTGAACTCCTGAATTCCTGAATTCCACTAAACGATTCTAGCACGGCGGTTATATAGCTTCCACAGGCGTTCTCGAACATTCTTATCGGTGTCGTGATCTCGTAGCATGGCCAAAGCATGGGACGCTTCGCGTCTTTTCTCGTACCTTCGACCGCCGTCCGAGTGTTGTCGAGGGGGGGGGGGGGGGGGGTGATGATGACTCATGCTGTTGGCGCGCGCTCACGCTGTAGTTATCTCTCTCGACTCGCCGGGTGAGAACGTGTCTCGGCGCGCGCGTGTGCTCTCTCTCTCTCTCCCTCTCCGGTTAACGTCGCTTCGTCGAGGTTCTTCTAGTCGCTTCGGCGCCGTTGTTTGCGTTGTTATTTGAGGCGTATGCGCTCTCCCCCTCAGTTGAAGTTGCCGCGGGGCCGGCGCGTTCTTTCGCTGTCTTGTGACACGCGGCGCGCGCATGGATTAAGCGCTCTTTTGTGACTGAGGCGCACATTAGTTGAGGACTCCGGAGTAATTTTGGCCACATATTGTTCTTTAACGTGCTCCCAATTATTGCACAGCACACGGGCGCTCTCACATGCCGTACCGCATGCCGTAACGTCATTGCTTCCGTAACTGCCTCCCAGGTCTCACTTCCTCTTCGAATTTCATCGGTGCTGTGTCTACTGGGATGCTCTCCGAAGCATCTGCCTCAGCGGGAGCTCTGAAACGTGGTCGCCCACGAAAGCACGCCTCAGAAAACGATGCAAGTGAACAGACAAAAAATATCATCGTTCTGCAGCAAAATGGTCCTATTGTTTCTGGTCCGTGGACACGCAAACACAAACACCGATTCAGAGAAAGAACTTTAATGCATGTCGAAAACATATATCGAAAACATTTCACCTAAGCGATTATGAGGCTTTCGCAATCCCACACGTAAGCAGCCTTAAGTGTCTCTGCTGAACTTTTTTGTCTTCCAACTTGCACTAGAGGGCCTCAAATGGTCCAATTTACGAGACGAGAGTGGTAAGATATCCGGATCCCATGAACCTCGTATTAATCTGAACTCGGCAAACGTACGCGATAATGCATGTCTAAATAAAATAAACGATCGTGCAATACCAAGCCAGCCCTTCTAACCGCGACATCGCCACAGCATTGAGCAGAGAACAGATGACCTTCACATTAAGCACATGACAGTCACAGACTGCGTTACGCCGGCCATATCATCTGCCACATAACACAAATGTGGTCGATACTTGGGGCAGCGAGGAAAGAACGCATTGTTGTGTGTACGCGTGCACTGCAATGCGTTCTTCTCACGCTGCCTCAGCGTTCGCATTGCGCTGAACGAGTTGTTTCCGAGATTCACAGCTTTGTGAAGCAGATGCGCAGAACGTTCATCACGCGAGGGACTCATTTTCTTGATTTATCAGCCTCCGGCTCTTATTCACCTTAAGAAACTCTCGCGTGATGTTCAGAAGATGGCCTTGTACTTAGAGGTAAAGAACTCTGAGCGAAATGTATTGACGCCAAAACAACTTTTGAAAAAATTCTAGAACGTCGTCTTGACAATGGTGACGCTTAACATTCTGCTGTTGCCCTGAAGCTTGATCCTCGTATCATCACCCATTGCGAATAAAGACGTCCCAAACATGCGCGGCTACTAAGAGCTCCAAGAGGGTGCAGGAATACTTGCTTCTAATTCCAGATGGCAACGATTTAAAAAATGACCGAAGAATAAAGGTAGGCAATGCTAAGGCCACCACAAGGGGGAGCGGTGGGGGGGGGGGGGGGGGGAGGCTTCATAATCGTGCTTGTCTCCAATGGGCTTTTTGCCAATAGATGGCACTACAAATTGCACGCGTTTACTGTTATATGACATCTTTAGCGCTCAGGTAAGCATCTTAGTGTTGGCCAGACGTTTTCGGGAGTTTTGCGGTAGGTGCTCGAATTCTCTGTGTTTAAAAGGCATACAGCGGGTTTTCTTCCTAAAGATGGTCTTTAACATAACAAATAGCCACGATTTCATGAATGCGGTTCATAGTGAACGAGGCAAAAGGTTCAAGTAGTCACTCATGTCTGGGGTTTTCTTTAGTTGCAGTCAAGTGCCATCTAAACAAAGAATCATTGAACGTGATGCGTTTTTTAAAAGAACATATGCGTTTTGACACCCGTAATGTACTTACGATGTTCAATTGGGCAGCAGCGTTGCTTATATTATCGTAACTTATCTTCCACATGCAACACACAAATAGATGCTTACATATAAGACAATGAGCGTGAGTCAGTTTGCGGAACGCCTAGTGGCATCACGCACAGCGGCTGGAAGCAGAATTGCTGCTTTTAGATTGAAAGAACTGCGACACATGTTGTGCGCATGTTGAAATGAAAAACCAAACAAACAGGCAGATGGCGCTGCGTTAAACTCAATGGAGCGATGACCTTAGTTTATTCATAGAGAGATAAATAGATAAAAATGTCTTCGAAACAAGGAAGTAACGCCCATTTGTAACGTTGCGAATCAACGCGCCCTAGTTGAAGGGCATTTAGTATGACTATCCAGCTATCTCGCTGTTCACGCACCCAGTTTTTGTCCGTAGCGTCCATGATGCCTCCAGATTCGTACATGCAAGGTGGAAAAGCCCTTCCATGGACCGCAAAGTCATGCGTATTAACCACAATGGTGTCCACGTACCTGAAGGACAGAAACATGAACGCACAAGTATATAACTCTTAGAACCAACATACGCTGTGACCAATCTACTGCATTGAACACGTCATCGTCGCCTGCGATAACCCATTTGTTCAAATTGGTGTTTCGGTATAGTACATATCACGGAGGCACATTTGTTAGTTGATTTACAAAGTTGAAGATGTCTTGCAACACCTTCTCATTGTGGTAAAACATTGTTACCCTCAACTTTCCCGACACATTTAGTATATATTCAGTAAAAGGCAAAGAGGCTGGTGGACAGCGCTTTTATTTCTTGGGACTGAGTGGCACATTTACAGGGTGTTCCTGCGAACACTTTCACAATTTATTTAAGGTTGCCTGTGGCAGATAGCCCAATTCTAGTTGATGAGCTGGTCTACTCGAAGAGGCAGACATTACTTCCACAAAAAATTCAAATGCATAATTGACTAATTAACAAAAATTAGTATTAACTAATTATCTGACGGCCCATATTGCAATTTGCAAATTGTAGCCGTGGAGTTCGCAAGGCGGATCCACTTGAAATTAATTCCCAGGATGACATCAGTTTCGAGACATTCATTCCCGAACTTTGCGGAGCAATGCATTGGCGTTCCAGTTAATTTTGTGCTTCAATGCAAAAAGCGACGTTTTCTTAAGAACCTAACTGGAACGCCAATGGATTTCTCCGCAAAGTTCGGGAATGAATATCTCGAAACTGGTGTCATCCCGAGAATTCGTTCCAAGTGTATCCGCCTTGCGAACTCCACGGCCGCCATTTGTAAATTGCAATATGGGCCATCAGGTAATTAGAAACCTAATTAGTGAATTTCTGTTAATTATTCGAATATGCATTTTAATTTCTTGTGCAAGTAATGTCCGCCTCTTCGAGTATACCAGCTCATGAACTAGAATTGTGCTATCTGCCACAGGCAACCTTTAAGAATTTTTTAAAGTGTTCGCTGAAACACCCTGTATACGACAGCAGAAGAAAAAAAAAACGAAGCAACTTCGTTGTTGATACAGTACCGCGATGTGTGTTATTGGATAAAGATGCCATCATGCTGATACTATGGCCTCAGAGATCGAGTAACGTGGCGCAGGGTAGCGCTACCGGCTCTATGGGTCTAGGGAGCCTACATGCAAAGCTGTTGCGTTGCATGTAGGTTCCCTATATAGGTCCTGCCGATATGGAAAAAAAAAGCCAGTACAGTGAATTTTGGATGGTGGCAGTTATCAGGGCATGACGGAACATGTTTGGGTAGTGCAACAAAGGCGCAAACCAGCAGAAGGCCTTGAGGACGTGGCAACGGCAGCATTTTATGGCCGATAGCTCCGTTTATGCACTACAAGGTGCGCTCACACGTTTTACAGTGCAGCTCTTAGACGCGCGTTCCTGCGGTGAGACTCGGCGTCGGCTTTGTCCCTCGTATACAACCGAGCGAAGGAACACAGAGAAGGATGAAAGTAAACGCGGAGCGCAGCGGGAGATGAAAGACGGCGATAGCGAAGAGAGCATGAAGAGAAAAGTGGAGGAGGAAGATGGTAGGGCTAAAGCGTGAGACGAAAGGCGTATAGTGGCGCGCAAGACGGGCTTTGCGGCGATGATGACTACGAGATGGCGCTAGAGTAGCGCACGTCGTCTGTACGGAAACAGCGCTAAATGGCCGCAGGTCTGTCTGCGGAGACTGCTGTGAATCGCGCCCACGCGTCGCCCACGCACCGCCTCTCGCGATTTCCCGATTCGCGAGGCAGTCGCGCCGCAGTTAGTTCCGTTTGCAACGTCCGCACGAGACAAATGGTCCGCGCCAGCCAATATATCGCGAAATGAAAACACGTATACAGCTGCGCTCAAATTTCGCATTAGGGACTATGATAACCTTCGGAGAATTTTTCGGAAATGAGAGCTCCCTTAATATTGGTCGAGTGCGATGCGCTTCACAAACTGTTATAGGACATCTACAGTTCTAGACAAACAACTAAGCAACGCATATACAGGATGTTTCACTTAACTTGGGCCAACCTTTAAAAATACGCAAATGCTACGTAGCTGGACAGAACCAAGCTAATGTTGTTTGCCGTCGCTTGGAGATACTGAGATTATTTTTTGCATTACACCGAATTACATATTTGGTCTTAATTTATTAATCAACTACTCAAATATTACAGTTAGACGAAAAGTGTCAATGAGAAAATTGTAGAGCAGCATGAGAAACAACCGATACAGCTTTCTGTTCCTCAATACGTGCTACATAAAAGTGTCCTTCCGCGCATGAAAGATGCCCCTGAATACGCGCCAAGTGCCTCAAGCGGCCAGTCGCGCGGAAATTTTTCGTGTATTCGCGGGCTCCTTTCACGCTCGGAACAAACACGTTTATGTAACATGCATTGAGCAACCGAAAGTTGTGCCGGGAGTTTTTCATGTTTTTCTACAATATTCTCATTGACACTTTTCATCTATTTATAATATTTGAGAAGTTGATTAATAATTAAGACTAATAATCTCATTAGGCAGAATGCAAAAAAATAATCTGAGTATCTGCAAACGACGACAAACAACGTTACCTTGGGTCTGTCCAGCTACGTAACATTTGCATATTTTTAAAGTTTCGCCCTAGTTAAGTGAAACACCCTGTAGTTGGGGCTTCGTGGTTAACTTTTAGCACCCTGGATTCCCTAATCTGCGCGCCAATCAGCATACGTGGTGACTTATTGTGATCCGTTAGTGGCATATACTCGAACTGGAAACCTCCTGCTCAACAGAAGAGCGTCGTAGCAACTGAGTCTCTTCGGGGCGTTTCCACTACGCCGTTAATGGGCAGTGTGCCTTCAGCATATCCCAAATATTATTCTGTTGAATAATTAATCAACTACTGTGGTGGCCATGGTAGCTATTGGTTAAGCTTCAGGGTTTTCTGCAACCAGTTTCCTTTGGTCAGCTAGAACACGTGTTTTATGCAGCATGCGCCGAATAACCACTAATCATCACTGCAGGAGATATGAATGTTTGGACACACCTTGTAGCACAAGGTGTTTTAGGGGCGAAGCACTTTAGGGTCGAGGCTTGTCCGTCCGTCCACGTTGTCCGTGCTCACGGCCAACGTTGGCTGCGCCGTAACCATAGCAACCAGGAGGGCGGAGGACGGCGGCGCGGCGCATGCGCAAGCGGTCTCCTCCTCGCCAGCTCCTAACTCACTTCCCGACCCCCGCTTCTCTTGTCTCCGCGGCGCGCTCCTTCAATGCCCACACAAAAGAGATCGAACGAGATCCCATACTAACGAAAGCAGACGTCCTTTGCTTTACCGAAACGTGGAACGCGAGACCGCACATCAATGGATTCTTCCCCGCCGTCTGCACAGAAGAAGCAGAGCGTTCGGCGGGTGGTATTGGGGTGTACGTGAAATCAACGCCTCCTATAAAGACTTTATAGGAGGCGTTGGTGAAATTGACAGAGCCCGCAGTGGATCTCGACCTACCGATAACGAGCCAATCTCACAACGGTGAACACGCTGCAATAAAACTATCCGACGGAACCGTCACCATGACAGTGTACTTGGCCTCGAATCTCTCCCTAGGCAACGTAGAAAAGTACATCGATCTAGCCATGCGCGAATACGAAACAAAGTACAAGAACAACCCCTTCGTACTTGTCGGAGACTTCAACGTAGACATCACGGACAGCGACTCGCTTGCGCAGTATATGACGTCTCGATACACTCTACAATGCATTTCGTATGACTGGAAACAACGCACAACCACCAGAGGAACGTGCATAGACCTTGTCTTTGCCAACTTGAGGCTAGATCCGATCCAAGAACCATTGGCTTTAAATTTCACGGACCACAAAGCAGTGATAATGAAGGGAAAGCGGAATCCAGAACTCAACACGACATACGAGTTATGACAAATGAAACAATGTATATACTTCACACACGCATTGTCCCTCATTTAAATGTGCGAGTGGGCAATGTCACGGGTGATTTAAGGAAAGTACGATCTCCAGTGCTTTGCCCACCCGTCATGATTCACTTCGCGGAGATGCGTTTTCTTTTTTTTTTGTTTTTTTTTTTGTTTTTTACGGTTGACCCTGGAGGGCACTTATATACTGCGCGCAACACTTGATATGCATCTGCTGGAGCATTCTTAACATAGTGTTTTAGAAAGTTAGTAACGTATTACCCTTTGCTGAATGCCGGGTTACACGAGACGTTAAAATGAGCAAGCACGTGGATGTAGTCATCTTGTGGCAGGTTTTACGAGATAATGACACAGACCATTATTGCAATGACCTAGCTATGACGTTCTGCTCAAACAAAGTTTTAAAGTGTCGGTGGCGACATAAACTTTATTATTCAGTCCTGCATTTTATTTTATTTGGAAAAAGTTGTAATAATAAAAAATGAAAATTGCGTTGTAGTTGGATAGTGCGTTAGAAGACGCCGCTACCAACATTCTTACTCTCTCTACTTCAGTCCACGGCTCCCATTACCTGCTACCCTAAATTTCTAACGGGTACTACTCTTCTGAAAAAGCTATAACTATAATATCAGAGCACCGTGGGACGTCAGCAGCCACGTGTTGAGCAATGCTTGACTAGCCTAGTTTAATTCGAGAGTATTAAGCTTGAGGAAAACGAAGATTCGAAAGCGTGCTAATTATGATGGCCGGCCTGACCATAAAACGCTTCTTCATGAAAAAAAATTACTCCATCTCCCGCTAAAGAGAATCATGTGTGGATGCGAAGCAGCGGGGAGATGGTTAGCTTGAGCGAGAGATGGTTGCGCGGCAGCGGCCCGAGCGCTCATCGCGGCGCTGCACAGGAGAGAGAATGAGGCACGCGCGTTCCATCATTTTCCTACCGCGGAACTACCGTGGCGCCCCCAGCGGAGTATGCAGCTGTCGCACCACCTGTCGTGCGCACCGCTACGGATTCCTAGAGAAAGGGGGGGGAGCTTAGGAGAGGAGAAAGAGGGGGGGGGCGCGCATGCGCTGTGGGGGTGTGGACGTGGGCGCCGCACCGTAGAGGATTCCTAAAGGAGAGAAAGGGGGAGCGTAGGAGAGGAGAGAGAGGGGGAAGGGACGCGCATGCGCTGTGGAGGTGTGGGACGCCGCGGGAGGAACGGGCAGAGCCACCGGAAAGAAATGCTTCGCATTTAAAAACCAACAAAAAAAACAGCACCACTACGATGTGTCTTAGCGCTTTCAAGTAATCAAATTCCACATCCCGGTGTCAGGTCATAAGAAATAATTATTAGGATTGAAGCAGGGTTAATGTACAATGCATACACATAACAAGGAGCAGATAATCTTGAAAATGAAGCGCGATTTTAAAGCATCAATGCCAGGAAGTATGCATTACATTTAACAAACCATCAAACAAAGTAAAACGTCTAAAGTGTATTTATGCTTTTTAGATTCAAAGCTTAAATGTAACCACCGCAAAAAAGGAATGAGAAATAAAAACGTTTTTATGATAGTTTTGCAAGGAGGCAACGTAATAGTTCATAGCATTGTATTTTCGGATTCTACATAATTTCCGACACAACACAAATTCTGTGGATCACTGTATGCGACTACGTCATGACCTGCTCGCTGCTGTTTCTGTTCAGGGAACAGCGTATCAATGCCGGAATTGAACTAGTGAGCCAAAGTCATGGAGACACAGCCCGAAAACTAATATCGGCCACCTTCAGATTGACCACGACATCGTTTTTTTTCTTTATTAAATAAATAAATAAACATAGGTTACTGCACCCGAAGGCCGCGTGGTGAGCTAGGTTAAGGGATTGATTTGCAGTAGGTCAAGCAGGAAATTAAGCAATACTTACGTGTCTGACCAGCAACATAGCGCGAATCACAGGTGCTTCAAGCGCTCAGTTATTTCATGATTATATAGTTGCTGACTGTTCTGCAGGCCGACTATCTTTAAAATGTTGACACATGTCTAGTCTCACCGAATCACTTTTTGCCAATGGGTTTGCCAATACTTTTTAGAACAGTTAGTGTAAACTCACTTTTTCATCTCGGCGAAATTGTAGGTATTGATCAGCGGTCGCACAATATGGGCAATTATTTTGTAGTTCGCACCAGCGAGCTCGGTGCGCAATGCCTGGAAGAGATCGGGAAGCAGGAATGTATGACACGCCACTGTCCAGAGTAACATTACGACACTGCTATGACAAATGCATTCAGATATTAGGGTAAAGTTTGTTTGTTTGTTGCTATTAACCCCCGAAGGGTCATTACAGGAATGGAAATACAATCGATATTACAATACAATGAATAATCACAAGCGCAACAATAAAGACAACGACAATATTAATAATAATGACAATAATAAGAATAAACGCACTGCTTATTTCACCTATGTTCACAGTACTAATATACCAATCACAATTTCACTTGACCCGAATGAACAAGAACATGCAGCTCGTTTAGAAATGTATCTATGGAAGAAGAGGAAACCAGTGAATCGGGCAGCATGTTCCACTCCTTAATTACTCTAGAAAAAAAACTATATTTAAACGTGTCATTTCGTGTTAATGGGGGTTCAATATATACATGCTGTGTCTATGTCGGAAGCGTGTGTTGGGCGATAATTTGAAAAAGTTGGACCCATTAATTTTACGTTTATCGTGAATGATGAGGGGGGGGATTTTAATCTCTCCACTGTTGTCCTAATTTCAAAGTCAGGAGGATTTGCGCTCCGGTACAATTCACTAGGGGAGTGACAATAACGATATTGTTAGCAGCGTTAGCAGAATAACGTTAGCAGTGAGCTAGCACCTCATGTCTGCCGTGACCCGCCCACAAGCGACTTGCGCTTATGCGGGCACGAAATGTGTAATAAGATGTGAGCTGCTGAAATAAAGGCGTATGTATGTATGCATGTGTTGTATGTATTGATATGTATGTATGTATGTATGTATGTATGTATGTATGTATGTATGTATGTATGTATGTATGTATGTATGTATGTATGTATGTATGTATGTATGTATGTATGTATGTATGTATGTATGTATGTGCATGTATGTATGTATGTTAAATATGAATTTAGCTGCTAGACGCTGGACTCGATCTAGTTTGTGACAATTTATTGCCGTGTGAGGCTCCCACACTTTCTTGAATATTCTATATTGGGTCTTATTATGGTCTTATATGCCAAGTTTTTCTTTTATTTCAGGTGTATCACTACGTAAGTTACATCTGACACTCTATAGAGCTCTACTGGCCTTCTTGATTACCATATCAATGTGTGCGTTCCACCTGAGGTCTTCAGTAATTAGTACACATAAGTATTTATGTTGAGTTGCCTCTTTTAGTTCAGTGCCACGGATTTTGTAGCTGTTAGCACGAATGACTCTTTTTCTCGTTATGGGCATAGACACAGATTTTATTGGGTTTATTATCATCTGCCAGTCCGCATTTGAAAGCTAGCCGCATTTCCAGTTAATTGTCTAGTGATATTATCCTATTGTATAATACACAATCATACGCAAATAATCTTAATGGAACAGTTGCACAATTTTCAAGATCATTAATAAACAATGTGAATAGGAGGGGCCCTAGCACACTGCCCTGAGGAACGCCTGACACTACTGGTACGAGGCCAGATTTATAGCCACCTAGTTCGACGAATTGTTCTCGAGACTGAAGATCAGATTTGAACCAGTTGGTTATATTAGCATTTTTAAAGAAAGCATGAATTTTCAACACCAGTTTTGGGTGGCAGACTATCAAACGCTTTGGAAAAATAAAGAAAATGAGATCTATCTGTCCACGGTTATTGATTGTTTCAGAGAGGTAATGAACTAGTTCTACAAGTTGCGTTATGGTAGACAGACCCTTGCAGTATCCATGTTGAGTTGGTGACAACAAAATATATGTTTCGAGATAACTTGAAAGGTGTTTACTGATAATATGCTCCAGTAACTTGGAGCATTCTTGAACAAAGCAATGGGCGCCGGTAATTGTCGTAATGAATCAAGAACCCACGTCCGAGCGATAGAATTTTGGGCCCTTACAACTGAATAAAAAATATACTGAACGTTCCGGAATACAAGAAAACCTGTCGCAAGCATGGGGTTATTACCTCGTGGTAAAAGTTATCGGGCACCACTGATATTGTCGTAACAAAGCAAGACATGATAATCGAGAGAGAAGTTGCCATCACTATCACATAACTGAGTTAGTTATGGATGAAGGAGAAATGAGTAGCTGAGTGGATACGACAAACGTAGATCTCAAATATGGCAGAAATTGGCGGCCTGTGTTCTGCTTTTTTTTCTTATTTTTGATAGGTCGCAGTCTAAGATATCGGTCAATGGTGGCTTGTATCGTACCCTACTAATTAGGTAATGGTCGCGCATTCTGGTAAATTGTATTTTGTTATTGCAGAGCAAAGTGAAGCCCACCAAGTACCGGGAAGTTGCGCTTGAGTTAGAGCACTGCACGGGCCGATTTTTGCGGCCCGGGCCCGGCCCGGGCCCGTTTTTACATTGGGCGGCCTGCCCGAGCCCGATCAAAACTTTTATGGCGAGACCCGGGCCCGGCCCGGGCCCGGAAATAATCTACGTTACCCGCCCGGCCCGGCCCGCCACCCCTTTACCTTAAGCCCGAGCCCGGCCCGAGCCCGGCTCGAAACCGGCCCGAGCCCGGCCCGAGACCGAAAAATACATGTTGTTCAGAGTTGAGACGCCCGAGATTAACTCGCAGAAAGCCCGAGCCCGGCCCGGGACCGCATCAGAAAACCCGAGCCCGGCCCGGGCCCGGGTCAAAAAGCTCACGCCGTGCCCGAGCCCGGCCCGAGCCCGTGAAAAAACCGCTCTACCCGGCCCGGGCTTTCGGGTAAGCCCGAGCCCGTGCAGTGCTCTAGCTTGAATATCCCAAAAGCAATACTTCAACGCGCATTCTTTTTATATTTTGCTTCTGAATGCGAAATTAGCGCACTGACTATCACATAATTTTTCTAAATACAAACGGTTTACCTCCATTGATATAAAATAGCCGCCCTCCAGAGTTTGCTCTCTGCACTACGCCGTGGACCCTACGAATGACTTGTTGCAGACACACGTGAAATTTACCATCTGGCATATGACAAAGGGCATGACATCGTCTTTCAAGGGCTGCCAAGTCACTGTGGTATCCTTGGAAACAAGCAAGCAGACGCAGCCGCTCGGTTTTCACATACCAGTGCCGATCGCGTCGCTATCCCTATGTCCAGAACAGACGGAGCAGGAAAGCTCCGTGCACTTGCTTGCGAGATTACGTTAACCCTCTGGAATTCAACGGACGTTAAAAACCAGCGCCTCTGTTCCCTGGATTCTACTCTGAAGCTCCACCTTCCACATGGCTTATCACGATGGGAGGTAACTCTCATTTGTCGCCTAAGACTTGGAGTATCTTTTACCAACGCGTGCTCCTACCTTATCGGAATGGCCACACGTCCAGATTGTGAAACTTGCGGGTGCAAAAAGACGATAGCACATCTTCTGTGTGATTGTCGTCGTTTAAGTGCACAAAGGAAAGTGCTCAGCACCATGCTCGACAACATAGATAGCCGTCCCTTTACGGAAGCCAGAATTCTTGGTCCCCATGGTCCCAGCCGACGTCAGAACGAACTGCTTTAAAAGCGCTAGCACGCTTTTTAAAAGAAACAGGACTTAGCGAAAAAATATAGAATGTGCGGACTGATGCGTTGCTTTTTCTTGTCTTTTTAATCTTCTCTTGTTTTCTAATCTTTTCTGCCCTTACCCCATCCCCCCATGCAGAGTAGCCAACCGGACACTTATCCTGGTTAACCTCTCTGCCTTTCAGCTCTTATTTTCCTTCTTTCCTTCCTTCCTGTTCGCACATATGTTGATCCTCAAGTATGTATATATATATATATATATATATATATATATATACTGTAGCTATATATTGTATATATATTGTAGCTACGTGCCAGCGCCTCGACGAAGTGGAATCTGTCCGATTGCCACCCCCGGACACCCCTGACAACAACCCTACCGCCGATCCCTCGTTGCGCGCAATGGTCCGCGCAATCATACGAGAAGAGCTGCAGTCTCTTGGCTTCTCGGCAGGTTCCGTTCCAGCCCACGCCCCCAGTACCACTTTGCGTGACGTTGTCAAGGAGGAGTGGGTGTCTATGGCGGGTACTGCGTATACGGACCCTCTAGTCCCTAGGCCCCCAACAACATACGCGCAGGTAGCCGCAGTTACCCCAGCCCTCATGCCATCGATGCCTCCAAAACCAACGCGGACGCACTTGGCTTCGATGTCTACCAGCACATCTCACCAACCATACTTTCCACCATGGCGTCCAACCCGACCTATTTGTCACTACTGTCGATATCGTGGTCATATCGCACGTTTCTGTCACAAGCGGCAGCAAGACAAGCGTCGCGGACTTCACACCTACGAACGGGACGACTTTTCTGCTGGGGCCTCTTTCCAACGCCGTCCTTATGCTCCGCGTTCCGGCGGCTCTACATCGCCACCTGCAACGTCCGCGACGGCTCCTATAGCTACCGTCCTGCAAGACGCCGCTCGCCGTCACCCCTTCGTCGCTCTACGTCGCCACTTCGACCAGCTTCTCCATTCGCTGATCATCGCCCGGAAAACTAAATTATGCAGCTTTTGGAGGAAAAGCTGCATTGCTCGAAAGGACAGAAATTCCTCCAGCGCGTCCGCATAATATGCTATCTGTTTTCATAGAAGGAGTACACGTGGAAGCTTTAATAGACACTGGTGCTAGTTTCTCAATTCTTCACTGTGATTTGTGTTCGCGCCTCAGGAAAGTTACCGCTTCTTATGATGGACCTACGCTACTCACTGCTCAAGGGAACGCCATTCGACCTGCCGCCATGTGCACTGTTCGTGTCTACATTGATGGAATTCTGCATTATATACAATTCGCAGTGCTAAGTTCGTGTACCCAGCACCTCCACCACTTGCGACGTAGCGTTAACACGACCCTTAATATGCCACGAAGACGCGGCGGACCGATCACACTCAAGGCAGAGATCAGTCTCAAGATGAGTCCCCACAAGCGATGAAGACGAAGAAGCCGATATGATGATCAACATGTGCAGCCAATGAAGAAGTGACTGAGAAATGCAATATATAATATATATATATATATATATATAATATATATATATATATGTGTGTGTGTGTGTGACGCGAGCAGGAGGTTGCGGACGGAAACAAACATGGTCGCCCGAACACTGCCTTTATTCTTCATCTTCCTCCTTCCATGCACGGTACCGTCCATGTGTGGTTCGTTACATATATATATATATGTATATATATATATGGAATCGCGTAATTCTATTTGTATAATCACTAATTCAAAAAATTAGATGCTTCATCGTCATCATCATCAACCTATATTTATGTCCACTACAGGCCGAAGGCCTCTGCCTGCGATCTCCAGTTAACCCCTGTCTTATGCTAGCTGATTCCAGCCTGCACCTGCAAATTTCCTTACTTCACCACCCTACGTAGTTTTCTGCCGTCCTCGGCTGCGCTTCCCTTCTCTTGGTATCCATTCTCTAACTCTAATGGTCCACCGGCTATCCATCTTACGCATTACATGGCCACTTTTTCTCTTAATGTCAATTAGAATATCGGCTATCCTCGTTTGCTCTCTGATCCACACCGCTCTCTTCCTGTCTCTTAATGTTAGGCCTAACATTTTTCGTTCAATGGCTCTTTGTGCGCTCCTTAACTTGTTCTCGAGCTTCTTTGTTAACCTCCAAGTTTCTACCCCATATGTGTTAGCACTGGTAGAATGCAATGATTGTATACTTTTCTTTCCAACGACCTTTCCCGATCTAGCTCAGCAGGAGAAAATTACTGCAACGATAGTAACAAAGTGTCATACGCCTATGTCGCACGAAGTGGCGCGTGCTGCGTACATGGGCAGCGACACCGGTTGACGCCGAGATTGTTCCTTCCTAATTTAAAAAATACTGCCAGATCCTATATCGTCGCCGCGGGTATGTGCCAGGCCATGAAAACCGTGATAAAGGATGTGGCAATATTTAAATTATAAAAGAACAAGCTAGGAAGGAACAAGCTCCTAAGGCAGGGAAGAACAAACGGCTATTCATTAATTTGTTAGCATTCTTTCAATATCATTTTTTTAGTGTTCATCATATTCATTGCGACATTGCAGGCTACTAAATTCACACTATATATATATATATATATATATATATATATATATATATATATATATATAATATATCAGTGAAAATCCACTGTCGGTATAAATATGGCGGTTTGGTTACTCACCTGGTAGAGTAATATCTCCTGACTCGTATCGGGGGAGCTCCACATGAAGGCGGCGCCGTCAAAAGCGGCGTAGGTTGAACGCAAAGTCTCCACTACCATCCTTATACGTGTGTCCGTCGCGTCCCTGTACACGGGTCCTAGCTGGAAGCGTAGGCCGCATAGCACCTTCATCTTCGTTATTGGCTTCAGCGACAGCCAGTCGTTGATACTCAACGCTGTTAGTGCGAGATCATAATTTAAAAAAAGATACTTGTGAAGCAAATCAGGCTGACCGAGTAAAGAAAAAGACGATTTATTCAGAATGACGGTATACCAACAAAACCGACGTCATGAAGTTATGCATTTGACAAGGATTTCATTAGACAGTTCTTGAACAACGGTAACGAAAAAAAAATGTGGTTGATCCCTCTTATATAGGAATCGGTATAGAACACGAAAGTGAAAAGTGCTTCACAGAAGTAGTCACATTGATATATAATGTCTATTGGTGTTTGTGGCTAAAGCGCCCTTAGGCGTTGATGCACCCACGCTGACGCCTGGTGGCACGTCTCCTCCATCACGAATTCGATAGGCTGCATATGGAAGCTGCACTACGCTGCACACGCTAGCACAACGCGAAAGACGAAGCACGTAACTGACACACTAATACAACGCGCAAGACAAAGCACGTAACTGAATCGTCACCGAGTCAAATCAGCGCGTACAGCGCGTCGTAATTGCAGCCTCCGCGATCAACTTCAGAAACATTTTCAGAGCTAATTGCGGAGGCCACGCTCCGCTGTGCTGAGTACGGTGAACGCCACTACCAACGCCACCTAGCAACGCCACCTAGGTGGCGTTGGTAGTGCTTCTTGATGCCAGCGTCCCTTCGAATGCTGGCATCGAGGCGTCGTAGTGGTGAGACCACCGAAGCGTTCACTGTCGGTGCGCGTTAGTGTCATAATGCAGTACTTCTCTTTTCTGCTCGTAGGCGGCGGCACCGCCCCGAACAAGAGCGCGGGTACACGGAGGAGTGTTAGATATATAAGGCGCGTCTGTGTAGCTCTCTGCGAATGCGTTTGTGGCGCAATGGGTTAAACGCTCGGCGATCTATCGTCGCGGACCGAGAAGTCGTGGGTTCGATTCCCAAATTTTGCATGTTTGTGGAACTTTTTCTTCTGGTTTCTTTCTTTGTATTATGTTCTATGACGTATTTCCGTGACGGAAATACGTCAGTGAAGTCTTGGTGGACCCCGGCATAAAACACTTTCGTGTTAAAATTCGTGGGGCTGCAAGATTCATATGGGGGCGGATTACCAGCGAAGCTGTTTAGGCTGCACACATTATGAAACTATGCATTTTTTTCATACGGCACCACACTACGCCGACACAAGCGCCGCCGCGGTCACCGTGGTCGCCGCACCGCCGCTGAAGCTGCAGCCGCGCCGGTACCTCCGACACGCAATGACGTAATAACCTTAGAAGGGCAGGGTACGTGCACAGGCACAGTCTACAGACTCTTTCCCCCTCTCCCCTTTCTCCACGAACGCGCGTGATGTTATAACCACAGAAGCGCAGGCCACATGCACAATCAGCTCCATTCCTGTCCACGATACGGACGCAAGCCGCCAGGGTACCCCCCCCCCCCGCCCCCCTGGGAGTGCATGCGGGGGATGCATACGGGGGCTAAAGGTAAACAGCGTCACTGTAAAAAGTTCGTTAGAGACGGGGCTAGACGTTCACCTGGTATGTATCGTAGACAGCGAACATCTGTTACACCGCAGGTTCAGTAACCACGCATAGGAGATTGAACTTTTATATAGCCTAGTGGTTTATTCATGGCTCTGTGTTGACACGACCTATCACGGCACCAGAAGAAACTTGTCCAAACTGCGACGAAATTCACCGCGGCACAGATATTCTACACTATGACGTAATAGTTCAGCGGAAACCCGCTTGGTGGAGAGAAGTAATTAAAGGGAAAATTTTTTTTTCTTCTTCAACTGCGAGGCTTTTCTTTCGAGGAACCCGTATGGTTTCCTTTGTAGCAATTGCTACGATTGGGTAGATGTCTCATTTTTCCCTTTAATTCTACACTATCTTCCTTTGTCACGGCTACTCGAAACAGTGACGCCATCTGGTGGTGGTTCCGTGTGGCGCGATTGTTGCGTATAAGAGACGACATTCCTAAAAGCGAGGGGAGGGGACGTCGATAGTAGGCACCTTTGCTGCGATGGTCAACGCGGCCTTGCGTTGAATGCGGCATTAGCCGCTGTTCCCTTTGAAAATTCAGGTTTTGCCGTGTGTGCGAATTGTAACTGCTACAGCTTTAGCGCAGTTTTTGCGACCCTTCAGAACTTGCCGCACAAAGCACAGCAAGAAAACATCGTCCACTCAGACTGCGAGAGATGCGACAGTCGACACGCGCGCCTCCCATGCCTTCTCAGGTAACCGCCACCAACGTCTTCCTCATCCTCCAAGACCCTTACACTCGCGCTGGTCAACGTTGCCGTCGCACACCTCATAGAGTTCCGCCGGCACACCACCCACTCTGAAGGTTGCACTACATGTGCTGCACATATACTGGACAGACGCTCACGCTAAATATCCCCGCTACCTCCATCCCTCCCTTCTGACTTCATAGCTTTCCCTGTCGTGGGTGACCACCCCACCAGAACCCCTCTTGCACATGTTCTGGTAACTCCTCGTGTGGCATATTAAGCATATCCAGGGAATTCCCCAACCTCAAACACCACGTGACATGTTACACGCGACGACGGCAAAGGCGATGAGCAGTTATTAAAATAAGGTTGAGCTCTCCCTTACTATCTGATGCTCTAGATAAACATTCAGGTGCGCCCTTTTCACTGCGCTCAGCCGCTTTCGCGTAAATTTTTAAACCTTTGCACTGGAGAAGAGGTCAGCGCGTTATTTGGTCACATGTGCTCATCTGCTGGCTCGACCACTCGTATATATAGACTGCGCAAAGTCCACTCCGTGGGAGTGACCAGGTTTCCGACCAGAGAAAGGTGGCCATGAGTATATGCGACTGAGAGTACCAGCGGAAGCAGATGAGACAAAACCCGACTCGCAAGCCGCCACCGAATGCAACATGGGACGCTCCAACAGCTCCAATGAGCCGTCGTAATGATTTTGCGGCACTAAAACATGAAAGTACCCGTGCATCTTAACGATGGTGAGTACGGCACCACTGTCAAAGCGTTTACAGTGGTGCTGTACTCAAGGAGACGACGTGAATGCTTCCGCCACAAATGCAACTACCTACTCCGTAAGGTCACCCACCTGACACAGGGCCGGTGCCGGTTCTTTCCTTGATGATCCCCTGGCCGTCTACTTCGAGACCATCGTAGATAAAATACGAGCAACACTCGATGCAGAGATCGGACCTCGTAAAGGCTGGCGCGAAGGTGGTGCTCATGGTCGGATCGTAGTAGCACAGCACAAGAGGCTGGAATGTCGGAATCTTTGCTGCAAGACCAAGCAACGTTTTAAAACGTAGTGGTTGATTTATATTCGCATAAATCCTGTGCTTCGCGTCTATTGCGAACCATCGCCACTAAAACTGGCCCGACTTGCAGAAGAGTAGTAACACGCTATGCTGAAGGCTAGTGAAGAGAGCAACATTTAGCAGCATGCATGAGTTTTTCAGCACCACGTTACGTTACTGATTTGACAAATCAATTGGCAGAAGCACGACAATCGCAGGAATATATGTTAAAAAAAAGGTACAATAGTCATTCAAGGGCCATAGTACGAAGCTTCAAAGGAAAGCCATACGAGTTTCTCAGACAGAAAACTTCGCAGGGGAAGAAAAGTTCATCCTGTTCCATAGATCGAACCCCACACCAGCGTATTGCCGTGTGGTCGCTAGAACATCTGAGTTAACCAAAAGGCTGTCGAGGCTGATTTTATCGGCGATTGAATGGAAGCGCAGCGACAGTGACTATGGCAAATCAGTTCTGCGGAAGAACTCAATGTGAATAAAGATTCAGTGATCGTCGGGAACGAGATTCTAACAAGGCGAAAATTGTGGTTAATTTTTTTAAACTGCTTGCTCCCAGAAAAAAAAAAGGTTAGTAAGAAGGTAGTAACAAGGTTACAGTTAGTAACAAGTTACTAACTTTACCAACCATGACTACCTTTTCACTATGTGTGTATTGCATGCGATATTTGCGTACCTAAAGTACGGCTATATACGTATATAATAAAGCCATTCTTAGAAACACGTCACATAGTATCCTGATAATTGCATTGTGCTATGCGTTGTTAATCTTTATTCTTTGTTCTTTTTCTGTACAATGCCGTGTATTATACGCAACCTAATGTGCCTCTCACGCATGGCGCTTACGTGCCCTTATTCGATCGTGTATAAGTATCACTGACTGGTGGGCAATGAGGCTCTCGTCCTTCCTTTTATTTCCATATTTGTGATCATACCCAACCTTTAGAATAGGAGCGACCTAACTAATTCTCTGCTGTGGAGGTGCCGCTTCTGAACAAAACAGACCCAACTGCTAATTTGATCGGGTAGCAAATACTGCTTTACCGGTACCACTGCTACGTATGCTTTGCAAGCTGTTACTAATATCTTAGTAAACTTTGTGACAAACATTTACTACGTTTTAGTTAAGAACTGGCATGACTTTTTTTAACACTGTTTACATTTTGGCGCACTATATCTTTCCTGATAGGGAACATGACAAGGAAGACATTAGGTGTCGTCTTACGTTCTCCTCGTTCTGCTATATGTACCCTAAGATGGCACTGATACTCAGCATGGTATTAATTTCTCTGGTCAAATTGTTGCCGCATGTAGTCAGTGTCGTTGGATTTGGTTGCACTTCAACTCATGACTGAGAGTATAGTCGTGTTCGAATGTTGTCCGGTGGCGCATAACTACATCAGACACCGGTAAGCGGTAAAGAATACCTAATTTCAGTATATCTACATCATCGACGCTCTGTTCGCCAGCACGCACCTCTGACGCCGTTCTTTCATACTTCTTTCACACTGTGCCCGATAGGGCAAAATTGATCTGACTATTTAGATATTGGTTGCAATACATCATTGTAATTCCACACGTGGCAAAGCGGGCCGACATCGTAGCTTTTATGTTGAGCAAACACACAATTTGTTGTAACAGTTCGCTGCTTTTATCGCCCTCATATACGACTGTATGATGTTTGTAAATGTACTGAATTAAATTCGACGCAACTCGGACATGGACAATAAAAAAAATGTCACAGTTTCGCCCTAAGGGCGAAGCAATGAATGCGATAGCAACACAGCAATGTCATACGAAGTAAGGTGAGTGGCTTTGGTAGCAATATGAATTGTAGTAAACATGAGCTGATTAAGTAAGCAGGTGTGCTGCGGCGTAAGTAGACCGACATGAAGAGAGACTCGATGACCACGAGAAGGCGCGTGTGAAACGGTGGTGTTGATGAGAAGCGCTTCCCGTGGGCAGCGCGTGCGAAGGGACACACCTGTAGCGCTGCACTGCCGACCCGGGCAGCATTGCATGTGTAGCGTGCGTTGGAAAATGTGGCCCGACTATTACTAACTGAATGAACAAGCGTGGTGTGAGCGCGCACAAACAAACATAAATAGATCACACTGAATGACTGCAGACAACGACTGTCAAAACGCTGGCAGCAAGCGCATACGCCGCAGCGGGCGAGGGTACGTGCGGTATATCGCTGCAACGGAAACTGTGCGGCGAATGCACAGCGCATACAAAGGTCAGAGCCGTGTGGAGATAAGAGACGGTGCGGGCGAGCGACGAGCGCGGTTGTTAGCAGCGTAGAAGTGCGCCCCCCCCCCCCCCCCCCCGCTCTCTCCGGCGCTGGCTTCCCGCTTCCTTGCTTGCGCGTGGGAGTGCGTTCGCTCTCCGTGATAGCGTGCGTCCCCGCACGCTTCCGCTCGGGCATACGGCGCGCGGCGAAGATTTTATCTATACGGAACCTCACGGCGACGGCGACGGCGACACCGACGGCAGAAATCCGGTTGAAGTGTCCATATAGTTGCTATCGCAATAAAACAGTCTGTCTTTTGCGGTCAGACCTCACTACTTTTCACTCAGTTAAATGCACCTTGACGTCTTTTTCTGATTTAAGGCTTGCGTTAAGTGCTTATGGATATATTTCTCAGAAATATAAACCACGTAGCCGGCTTTAGGCGGCACAGCTACATATTATACTTACTTGGTGCAAGACTACCTGCAAGAAACACAGCAGAGCAGGAATGCAAAATAAACGTTGGTCTCAGTCTTCCTAAAACATCATTACAGAGATTCAGCTGAGCGTATCAGCGGCCCTCTGCGCTGAACCTCTTAGCGAGGGCACAACCGCGCGGCCCGGAAATGCTTAGTGATGAAAAAGCTAGTGCGATTAAGGTCACGCTACGTTAAGCCTATAACAATGCGGAAGTAATCAAAGTGGGAGCCACTGGATTCTCTGATAATCAGACCTCCTTATAGATATTCGACCCTTCACGAAAATTTGTAACAACGTGTCGTTGGGACTAACTAGGTGGTTCGAAATACAGTACAATTTTCCAGCGGGAAAACGTGACAACATAGCATAAAGGACAAGAGAGAGCGTTGTATTATGAACTTCTATTTATTATTGTAATAGAAAAGCTTGCGCTTTTCTAAATTCTGCATTGCTGAATACAAGCGTACTCACGTGTCGCGAAAGAAATGATGTAGGCGACGATGGCGATAAGGATGAGCACGATGAGGAAGCCGCTGAAGAGGCCGTACACCATGTAAGTAAACACCGGAACGGATAGGTCTTCCCTGTGAGGGAAGAGGACAGAGTTGCAGAACAGCGGACTGATACTTAAACTTGGTTAGTGGCATAGATCTACATCTGTACAGAAGTGCAGAAGAAGACAAGTTCGGAACTGCTCCTTTGATGTTTGGGACAGAGAGGACTATAGTCAGTGAAGCAAAAGAAAGCGTGGGCGAATTTCCAATGCCCGGTCATTCAGGGCATGTACATCTAGCGCTGAACCTTCAGCGGTTATCACAAAACAATAATGCACATGCGTCCTCACCTGGTTACGACGCGCTCCATATTATCGCAAACAGTCATGCAAACCACGGAGTCTTTAAAGAGCACCTCTTAGTATATATATATATATATATATATATATATATATATATATATATATATATTGTACTGCATTAGGATGAGAAGATTGCATCCTAATTGAAGCACACCTTGGAACGCGTTTTACCGTTTACACACGTCATTTGACGGAATGTAGGTCACATGTTTCTTTAGCTTATAGCCGTGTTAAATGGTACTGGCAAAAAAATTACACCTTAAGCATTTATGCTTTACAGTATGTTTCTTTTACCTTTATAAACGTGGTCGAGACGTAAAGACAAGCAGCCGGGCAAGTAAATGCACCGATCATACGTACCAATTTTAGAACAGAAAGCGTATTCGAAATTTTATGGGTGTCCAGAGCCGCCAATGAGCCCGAAGAAATTTTTACACCTGTGACCCTGAAATTAAAGCGGTAACTTCCAAATTCATACCTCCACTCCGCGTTCTGAACCCTCTCCACTTTATAATTGTAAGTTTTGCTAGAAAGATCCCACGCTGCACAGACACTATACGGTAATGTCCAGATTTTCGTATTTTACATGCGGACTCGTTCGTGAAGAAAGGCGCAAGAGTTTTTCGCGGCAAACGAGGGCAAAAGTCTGTCAATATAGCTTTTCTTTCTTTCATTTATTCTTTTTTTACATTCGGTGACCGCAAATCATGCATACAGCCCTTTCAGACTCGGTATGCACACTTGTGTACGCGCGAGTTTTTTTTTTTCTTTTTCATTTACTTTTCTTTTTTCCTTTGTTTTTTTTTCAGTGTTCAGTGGTGACAGGAGATAAACCTACGAGGCTAGAAATTGAATCTTCTGCGTAACAGAAGAGGCACCATTTCAGCTGAGCGTGCCAAATGGTCGTGCCTAAACGCACGGCGTCTTTGGTGGAGACACAACAATGCTTGAAAGGTTGTTACGAGATGCTTCCTGTCAGTAGAGATGATGAAATTATCCTTTTTTTTTAATTTCTCGCAATGCTTGCATGCGGTAACTAAATTGTGCCTGCAATAAATTGATGTCTAATAACCGTGTAAATTTGAGTATAAGTGCCCTGTTCTGTTAGCGATGGCAAAATACTGTTTTTTGTTTTCAAATTTAGCAACGCTTGCACTAAATTGTTCGCGCACAAGTATATAATTATTACGGTCTCATTACGAGTACTGATTAGCAATTGTGTAAAGCATCATCCTATTACCTTGACGTTATTTCCCTGGTGTGTGCAACGTCTTGAAGTTTTATGATGTAAATCGTTTTACGTTAACCGGCACTATAACGTAATTTGTCTCTGAAGGAGCTATAGACTGACCTCCGCGTGCAGATATAAAGAAGACATCAGTTCACAGGAAAATGGAGGCTTGAAGTGGTTAGCGTTCGTCGAGCATGTAATGCCGCTGAAGCCAACGTTTAGGCTAGGACACTTAGCAGTTGCTTCCCGGACGAAGGGAAATCTCCTTGTCGAAACGTCGGCTTCAGCGAGATTAATTGTTCGCCCACTGTTAATCATCGGGGTGCGCCGACCGAATCTTCCCACTTTACATAAGGGCCCGTAATGGGCTACACTCGGACTGACAAAGATACTCACTTCTACGAATTAATCAAAGACAATTTAAAAAATAGCTGTGGTTTAGCTTTGTTCAACCCTGGTTGATAGCGAAAGCTTCACTGCCCGGGTTAGGCCAATTGTCCGAGGTGTGGTTTCGCAATGATATAGAGACATGTTTGCAATGAATACAGTGTTTAGTCATCATTTTCTTATGCCTATGAAGACATTGCGGTGATCAGTAAAGTAGTGAGACTTGGTTGCAACTCGCAGCCGGGCCCAACTCTACTCGGGCAACGGCGGCAATGTTTCCTTTCAGGGCTCCGTAAAGGCCTAAATATAGTCCGACGTAGCGTGAACACAAGCACACGTTATGTCACGTTGGCAAGAACAACATCGGCTATAGTTCGATCGATGGTTCGACGTACTGGCGCCGCCAACGTAACCGGACGCGCGGCCAATGCGCTCCGACGCGACCGGCGTCTGATGACGCTCGCCCGCGTGCCGATGGACGCGCCTTAATGCTCTCTTGTGGTTTGACGTCTAGCTCACAAGGTGCAAACTGTTGAGTCACCGGCGGCTGTCCGAGGTAGCGTAATGAAGCTTTCGCTTCAAAAGAAAAAAAAATGAAGGTGCAGCGGGAATGTTTTTGGGGTAAAATGAGTGCTTACACTTCGACGTATGTCGGCTGCGCCGATGGTCCTTCGAAATTTTGAGGCAAGCTGATGCTGCGTTCATACCACGGCTGCTCTTCTTCCGGAAACAAAACCTCTCTGGGAGAGAAAGACACAAAACAAGGCAATCCTCACGTCACAGGTGGTAATGTGGCTTTACAGTGGAAAGGAATGCGTCTAACATAGCCGTCGTCACCAAGGGGACGATCTTGTACGCGTTCCAAAATGGAACGGAGGCGGTCTCTTACATAGAGCCACACACGATTGGTCAATTTGATCGTCACGGTTCAAATAGACCAATCGTGTGGGGCTCAATGGAACGGACCGTCTCCGTTCAATTTTGGAACGCGTACAAGATCGCGCCCCAAGTTCACATTGAGAAGGCTGCCTTTCATATATTATACTCAAGTCCAATCCGTTTACAAACAAGATACTTTACTGCTAAAAATATTTCCTACATAAGTAATTCTGTATAGCCAAACTCACCTATAACGGAAATAAACGAACTTCGGTGACACGCTCGCTGTTTACGGACTTCTTATATAAGGTGTGGAGGAAAGAAGCAACGAAGGAATCCACTAATTGTAAACAAAGGTACGCGTCGTAGGCAATAAGTTTTGCCTTTGCCTTCAGATATTCTTCAGCGTCAATAAAAATGGTGTTCTCGATGCGCCAGACTTTGTAAGCCTGCCCCGGTCTACTTCCCCTAAAGTCGGCACAGTACCGGCACTTGACATCCACCGCAGAGAGGGCTCAAAAAAGAGAAAGCATGCAAAGAACAAAAAAAAAAATAATAATAACTCCCATGAATGCTGCGTTCGCGGCGTACGGGTGGCGTCGTGGCCCTGGCAGCGTGTGCCCCGATTTCGATTTATCAATGTCTGGTTCATTGAAACAGAGTTATTTACATGAGTATCAGTCAGTAGTATTTTCGAATTCGATATAGAGAGGAATTCGCTTAATCAGGGTTCCTTATATCCACTTTCGACTCCATATGCGTTATCTACTCATGTTACTGTGTGTACGCTTGCTAGTGCGAGGCAACCAGATGCCCTATTTTAATTAGCACTTTTTATATTTGCATCAGTGCCAGAACTCAAATGGAGACCAGTCTTGAGACTACTTAAGGAGCCGTTATTAGCAAGCTGCCTGCGTATGTCACTTGACCCTGCTCAAATAAAAAAAAAATTATCACAGCATACTTTTTTTGTTTTCAAGTGTCAGAATGACTGGACGCCGGCTAATTAGGCCAACAGGATGAATATTGCGACACCGACATCGGAAGGAGAAAAAAAGCCCACCCTATTTCATGCTGAACGGGACGCCGCGAACCTAATTCCTCGCTTCACATTGTCTACCCCTTTTCACTCACGTATCATCATCGCATTTACTCCGTAGCTAAATTGAAATATTTAATCCATAAATAACGGCTGCTGCGGTTACCAAGGTTTCTAAACGTACATTATCGGGGGTGATAAATTCGCTCCTATACAAGGCAACGCAATCGAATTTGCATTGTAGTATCAATTCTGTGCGTTCTTGCTGAAGCAGTCTCCCTGCCCCTCAAAAAAAAAAAAAAAATGCGGATCCAACGCATATGTGGATCAAAACTTAAGTGATAAATAAATGCTTTACAACTAATGTCAATGCGTACAGTTTTGTGAGTTCTCATCGTATGTAGCTTGTGTTCTCAAGGAATCTTAATGTTTATCCACTGGAAAGGTCACAGCATTATTGCCACGCAATTTTTTATGTTTATGAACTGCATCGTTCACAAGCTATGCCCGAATGCGAGCTTCAAATAAGGTGGATTGGCTCATACGCAGTGATGCCACAAGGACGAAGGTGATGTGTGATGCTTGTCGGGGGACGAATGACGACGACAGGTATATCCACAGAAACGTACGACAGATATTAAGTAACAGCAGGGGTTCTGTACCTCTTGTGCCACAATGGGACGTACCGATTCTCGAAAATTTGCCAAGAACGGGCACACCCCTATAGTGGCACATACCGAATGGCTAAGTCGAAGAAAGAAAAGTAAATTAAGTAATCTGAGAAATATAAATCACCAGTCTACTATTGGATAGGTGTGCATTTTGAGATATCTGTGGGCCGACATTTTATGTTCAGGTTTTATGTAGGAATCGTACAGTGGGCCATGCCCATTCTGGAGGATTGGCCAAGAACGGGCTCACTGACAGTGGTACATATTGAGTGGTTTTAGATCATAGGAAATAAAGTAAATAAAGCGAGACAGACAATGCGGTGAGGCGGGCTAGTTGGCTGTTGAAGCTCGCATTCGTGTTTGCAGCGTGGACTTAGTAAACACGCACGCCGACAGAAACAAGTAGACTGGACGAGCCTGCTCTACTCGTCTAGCCTACATGTCTTTAGTGTTTTAGGGGCAAAGCTCCTTAGTCTCGAGCCTTGTCCCTCGACGCGCCGTCGTAGCCACGCTAGTACTCCGCTCCCGCTAGAGGCGCAGCTGTGCTGTCTTTCACTTTCTCTCTCGTTCCCGACGCGCGCTCTCTCTCTCTCTCGTCCGTAGCTAGGGGCGCAGCGGTGTGCAATGGCGTTCGTTCCCGACGCGCTCTCTCTCTCTCGTCCGTAGCTAGGGGCGCTGTGGTGCACAAGAGCGTTCGTTCCCGACGCGCGCTCTCTTTCTTTCTCGTCCGTAGCTCTGATTTACCCGAATGATCCCCCGGTGCTTCGCCCACTCATCATCATTCACGTCGTGGATATGCGGTGATTTTTTTTGTTTTTATTTCTATTTGAGTCTTTCTTAATCCCACGCTTCAAACATTAATGCTAAATGCAAGAATCCGGTAAATTCACCATTCCCTTGAGAGATCGGTGTGCTTTCGAGATGCCTGTAAGACAACATTATACGTTCTTGTTTTGTGTAGGAAGACATTTTTTATGTTACGCAGAACAGAGGTGTGCCAACTTGGTCAGCATGAAAGGGTTATATAAGTAACTTCGCGGGTACTTCCATATAACTTTTCTGTATATATCCACTAATACAGTACGCCAAGACAGCGATCGACCCAGCCGCCAGGCAGGCACGCTAAACCCGGTACAGTAGGCAAGGAAGCTTTGCTATAACAGAAAAGCTACTCCAGCTTCTCCCACCTGAGTTGCAACCCTTCGGCTTATGTCGCTGAGCTTTGATTTTCGACCACATTTCGTTCCAAGCTTCGTCACGAATATGAAGAATGTTCGATGTAAGCGCGGCAACGATAAAGAGATTACATACCCGGCTAGGACGGCTTCTGCGGGAGTCAGTTTTCGCCTTCCTGCCGCGGGCTGTCCACGCTGTGAGACGACTGTTTGGAGCGTTCTACGCGAAATTAACGAGAAGAAAAAAGTCCTCTCAGTGCATATTTGCGAGAAGGAGCGCTATAGGATTTCGATTGCGGCTTGGTTTATTTTTTCTTAGAAAACGGAGTACGCACTCTTTGAATATAAATCTACTTACCAGTCTTACACGCTGTCAAGAACTAACACACCAAGTGCAAGCGCCAACAGTGTATTATCAGAAAAGTGCCAGTAAAGTATTATCAGTAAAAAGCTCGAACGTGTCTGCGTAGTATCACGCACGTGAAGCTTGCAAAAAGAACCGGGCCCTTATTTAAAAAAAAATCACATTGTTACTAAACTGTTCCTAAGAACAACTTCCAGACATTAGTGATTTCGGACATAAATAGGGTGTTTTTGTTGTAGCAGCACCAATTTTTATAAGATCACCTGTGGCCGATTGCACAGTTCTAAACCTTGAGCTAAATTACTCGATGAGGCGGCCATTACCTCTATGAGAAATGAAAGTGCTTAATTAAATAATTAACACATTTACCCCAATAAACTATTTAGTTACATTGTGGCGCATATTAAGAGCGGGGCAGTTCTTAGTCGAGCTTGCGCCGTTGATGATGGCGCCGTCAGGCAGGGGTAAAGCTCAGCACGAGGAGAGGAGCCCACCAATCGGAGTGCGCGCCGGGGAGGAGGAGAGGCGCCGGGATATAATAGCAGGTGTTTACGCCGTGCGCTCATCACGCGATGGACGCCCCTCGGCGTCCGCTTGGCTCCCGGTAAAGCGGTAAAGACCCCAAAAGGTTTCAGAGTTGATTCGTTAACTTGGTTTCAATCGGAGTGCTACAGAAGCACTCCATTCATCCTCGTTGGGGACTTCAACGTGGATATAGTTAAGAAATCTAAGCTAATCGAAAAAAGAAAAAAAGCGAAAAAAAAAAGAAAAATACGTGGCAATCGCAGAAACATAACGGAGACAGCTCGGCTGTTTCGACAGATTTCATTTCGTGGAACTGGCTGCATTCTTTCTAAATCCACGAATTGTTACTAGTTTCATTTATCACGTTATTTATATTTTTGATATTTGTTCTTTCGTGTTTACCCGCTAACAATGTATAATTTCTTTGTATTCCTTTCTTTTTGCTAATTTCCTGTATCCTCCCCTCACGCAATAGTCCTTCGGGAGCCACCCTGTGAGGTAACTGAATAAATAAATAAATAAATAAATAAATAAATAAATAAATAAATAAATAAATAAATAAATAAATAAATAAATAGTGAGCTTCCAAGGCATATCGACTTCGAAGGAATTCTGAGAATGTCACCGGTTTCGAGATAGGCGCTGTAACTTGCGGTAAACATGCACTGTTGCTCCACTTACTTTTTAAAGAAAACGCTGTTCTATGCATCGAAGCACAAAAGTAACTGGAACGACATTGCATTTCGTTCCACACTCGAAATATCTCGAAGGTGAATTCTTAGGTGAAGTCCTAAGAATTCGTTCCAAGTGGATGCGCCTCGCGAACTCACCAGCTAGAAATCGTGAATTTAAATAGGTGCCATAATGTAAATAGTTAAGGAAGCTAATTATCGCAATTATGATAATTATTTAATTAGGCATTTTTAATTCTCGTACAAAAAAAAACACACCTTGTATAATATCAGTGAAGACGGCCCACTTAGAAACAAAATTATTTGTGATTTCGGTTCCAGGCAACATTGGCGCTAAGAAATAAACTTGAACTGGCGCTGAGGAGTTTGCAACGAGTAATTCACCAATCCAAAGGACGATACAGAACATGAATTCGCGGTATACATTTCCGGTTCTTTATGTAGGGAAATCAGTAATAATTCTGATTCTATTAGAAGTACCATAGATTTGGTTAATGCCGCGAAGTGCACCAAGAAAGGAAAGCTTTTGTTTCATTGAATTCCGATTAGGAATCTGTCATCTATAATTAGTCTGCCGTCATAATTTGCAAGAGCAGCGAACCGCTTCTCCCATATGCCTCACGTAATCACATTCTGCGATGTGGTGATATCGGTTTTCATTACCTAGCTTACAGTTTTCGACAAAAAAAAAAAGCTTCATCACTTGCTTCCAGGGATTGATGACGGTCCCGCTTCAGCTGCTCTTATTGACTGCACAACTAAGCGTTACCAGCCTGCTTTGTACGCTTGGTTTAGGGCTTCGACGAAGAGCACCGTCGCGAGAGGTTAAAAATCACAGGCGATGCAGACAGAAGGTCTCAACTAACTCGTCTTTATCGTTGAAGCGACGCACACTGAGGCACCTTCTCCAGTGCAACTGAATCCTCCACTCGTCAGTGTTCTTCGTGCTGTTTTGAGCAGGAAGCCCAACCGACTAAGGCAGGCAAACACCTTACAGAACCTCAGATGAAGTGGGGCTGTTCGTTGTTTTTATTGGGCACGAGCAAGTCAAGTGCCCTTCATCGAGGAGCTAAAAAAATGTCGTAAACAGAGCTGAATACGGGAAATTCGGTCATGCGCATGGAGCCGTTTCCAGCGATCCAGGCCCCACGTTCGCAAAAATATCTCACGCTAGGATAGTTCGTAAGAGAATATTCCATCCAAGGCTTACGCTGGACCTACTATTAGCGAAGTCGACCGGCAAATAGTAGATAACACTTAGGAAAGAAACGTTCTTTTTTAATTCTGCCGCATTTTTTTCCCAGAAGCTCTAAGCATGAGCCCCATCACTTTCGGGCAAGTACCGGTTGTGGGAACCGGCGCTCACTGCGGCCGTGAATGAAGAACGTGGAAAGTGCAAGGAATTTAGGAAGCAGCGGATAGAGGCAGTTACAAGCTTACTTCAAGATACAGTTATAGCTGGAACTTTTCAAAGCGTCAATATTTTTCGAAAAGCGCGTGGGTGTGCGCAGCCGTGCAATGTTCTCGGGAGTCTTACCCTTTCTTGTCGACACGCAGATCCTTCTCGGTTTCCTCAGGAGATGCCGGGTTACTGAGCAGATTAGAGAAAGGTTCAACCATTTTGTAAGCGACAGAGCAAAATAGAACAGTTGAAGCGCTGATGCACCAAAAATGATCGTACACTGCAGGGGAAGCAGGCGAACCAGGCGAGCCGATCAGTTGCTCCATTCCTCAGCTTCTTCTGGAAAATTCCTTCACGTGCCCGCATACTGTCAAAATGCAGATGATAATAGTAATTCTGAACATGGGCGCATACCCACAATGGTAAACTCGCCAATAAACGAATGGTAGGTTCATAAGATGGTGCCGCACTTTGCTTTGGTTCTCGTTCAACAATTGTTGGCCGATTTTAAACATGGAAACTACACTTCATATATAAGATGTCTTCTAACCGGTGCACAACTGAGACAAGCTGAGCGATGGTATTTTTCAATGCCTAACAATGGCAGCATTCTGCGCTTCTTTCTTTTTTTTTTCTCGTCCCAACATACAGAACGAACGGCTTCAGCTAATGCCCAGCCTTGGCCGCAGTTCAGCCGTGAATAATTTCCCGGATTTTTTCGCAGATAGTTCAAGAGGTAATATCAACACAACGCGAGCTCCCACATCACACTCTTTGGGCTATGCACAGTCACCCGCAACACATGCAGATCATTCCCATGAAAATATACTTTCGCGATTCAATACAGGGATTTACAATACAAGAACGCTACCTTTACGCTTCCTCACTATGATATACACGCATACAGGCTTTATAAAGTAGTAGGACAGAACATATAGACACTGGTAGAATCGTGTGCAAATTTTAACTTAACAGGATAATCACCCGTCACAGCCCACGCTGTACAGTGGGGAATGGACTGTATTATCCTCAGGGCTCTCCAAATCTTCATCGACAGGTGAACGCCATCCGTCAGACTTGGATCCCTCGTTACGATTCCGCCTTTTATTTACCTTTCGGTTCTTTTTTGGGCACTAGATGGGGGTGACAATTATCGAAAACCGTCAGAACGACTATCCGCCGTTTAAGTCCGTTTAAGACAGCTCCGTTAAGTCTGCTCGCTGCTGTTCACAGATAAACCGTAAACCACACACGACAGCATACAAGAAGATCAATAAAGACGGTGTCCTCGAGAAAGGATAACCGGAAAGCCAACGGGCTCACAGGCGCGGTTCTTGTTAAACTAACATTACGGTTGCTAGTGAAATGTCGACACCTCCTTAGCGCCCACTAAAAACGGCTGCAAATGGCACGGGAAATCTGCATTTGTTGTGTGCCGTGGCTCAATGCATGTTTGGTGCCTTTCAAGTAGAGTACAACGCTTCTCGAATTCTACAAATCATTCCAGCTGCACAATGTGCGTGGTTGGAATTTCCGTCCGCGCTTAGTCAGTACAAGACTTTGCGTCAAGTGTAGTTGCACAAACAAAATCAGCGCGGTGTTTAGCACAAACTGCATTTGTTCATAGTCTTAAAGCGTCAATCAATGTCCATACACGTTTTTATAAAAAAATAAAGAAAACTCAGCGAAATATCAATTGGTTGCTTTTTATTTATTTTTTTATCTACAGACGAGAAGCTTAATGTCATTCACGGAGTACACAGTATGAACCTGCGCTATCTGCTACATCCAGGATCATATGCCACAGTTTTCTCGACGCCAGTGCAGGAGTAATCACTTGCAGCAAAAGAAAGATTAGCTGACTTAACTGACTAGGCTGTCAAATCGTAGAAGCTAAGCCTATCCCACGCCGACAGCGGTATTCGTACTAATTTACGTTGTCTTTTATATGTACACGGAAATTTCTTTGTCTCTGTGCAATCCATTCGTAAACTGCCAATTAGAGTGTAGTGTATACCGTCTAAGCTTTAGCTTTTACCCTTGTGACGAAGGTCAGACTTGGCCAGACCCTACAGTGTCGGCGGTGTCGTGAGAAGCGAGGGAGATCGACGCCGAATCGAGTGCCGAGTATGGCAGCTGATTCAGTTATGACTTCTGCTAAGCGCTCGGTCGACCTTTCCTTACGCGTTATCTTGTTCGTCTGTATGACGAGTGCTGCCTGAATAACCACTGTGGCCTGGACCGAGTGTAGGTGCTGTTCCTCTCATGTCGACGGCACAGCTGTGCATTGGCCGTGCTGCGTATCTATAGACGCTTGTGGAAATTTGTATCCTGACGAGCACTCATTTTGCATCTGGGAAACGTCCCGTCCTTTGAAGTTCTCAGGAACCAGGACTTTCAGCAGTTTTTTTTTTCGTGTATCGTAGTTAAGTTAGGCATCGTGGTACTTTAGTTCTTTTTTTAGGCAGAATTCAGCGCGCATCCTATTTTGCTTAACGAGGCAATCTTGGTGAACGTGCGACCAAATGTCCGCAAGAAATTTGTAACGTCGAGTGAAAGCAACTATTTCTATGGTGTTCCTTTTTTGGGAGATCCTTTATGACAAATTTTATTAATTTTTGCACTTGATGGCCTTGCTGAATGCTCATCGTGTGCTCATATTTATTATTAATTTGTGGGCATTGGGATGCCCAAAAATAGTGATTTGTGGTATTGATACGTCGTGTAAATTGTTTTTGTTTTTCTGGTGACCATTTTTCACCGGCCATCAAATAGTACAAAGGTATTGCCAAGAGCAAGATCGAAAGTCCCTCGAGTATTTTTGAAAATTCCATAGCCAAAGGATCTTTGTCCAATCAGGTAGTGTGCGTGAAGTGAATATTGGCGCACGTTATAGAACTTACAAAAGTACCAGGGTTCACGCCGGAATATAGAATGAGTCGCACGCGCACACACACACACCTGTGACACCTGTGATGATCAAACCTGTGACAGGTTTGATCATCTGTCTACTTGTTGAACTCTACAGTGAACTTTTGCGACACATTTCTCGTCCTCGCGCCGTGTCCTTAGTCGCCATCATCATCAGCAGCTGCAGCCAATATTTATCCCCACTGCAGGACGAAGGTCTCTTCCTGCGATCTCCAATTACCCATGTCCTGCTCTAGCTGATTCCAACCTGCGCCTGCAGATTTCCTAACTTCACCACCACACCTAGTTTTCTGCCGTCCTCGACTGCGCTTCCCTTCTCTTGGTATCCATTCTGTAATTGTAATCGTCCACTGGTTATCCATCTTAAGCATTACATGACTTTCCCCGCTCCATTTTTTCTCTTATTGTCATTTAGAATATCGGCTATCCCCGTTTGCCCTCTAAGCCACACCGCTCTCTTCATGTCTCTTACCATTAGGCCTAACATGTTTCGTTCCATCGCTTTTTGTGTGGTCCTTAACTTGTTTTCCAGCTTCTGTGTTAACCGCCAACTTTCTGCCCCATATGCTAGCACCGGTTGAATAGAATGATTGTACGCTTTTCTTTCCAACGACAGTGGTAAGCTCTCAGTCCGGATTTCGCGATTCCTGTCGTATGCACTCCAACCCAATTTTATTCTTCTGTAAATTTCCTTCTCATGATCAGTGTCCCCTGTGAGTAATCAACCTAGATAAACGTGCTCCTTTACAGACTCTAGAGGCTGACTGGCGATCCTGAATTTTTGTTTGGTTTGGTTTGGTGCCTGCTATATGGCACATTTGTGGCATATATAGTGGATTAATCCACTACAGGGGATCGGCCATGAATCGGGCGATAGTAGGTATTATCCCTTGCCAGGCGATTGAACATTATCTTTGTCTTCTGCATATTAGCCATACGTGCTATGGTCCTTAATTGCATAAGTCCTTAACCATAAGTGCTATTAAAGCTTATTCTGTTTCTGTCTCAGTTTGAAGTCTCGCACCTATCAATTCAAGGAAGAAGATGATGTCAGGACTAGCTTCACGTTCTAGTCACGTGCCAAACCAGAAGAAGAAGACAGACAGTGCGGTCAGGTCACTGCTCCTCTGGCTCCGGGCCCTACCGTCGTGACGAAGGCATCCTTCTCGACGACATGTGGCCTTCTCGTAAGTTTTATTAACTCCCAATCTCCTCTATCACTCTGTACACGCAAGAAGCAAGTAAATGGCAATTTTCTGCCACCGAAAATGAAATTGCCGCTCATTGTTGTCGGCAGGTGTACAATATTAAGCACCCGAAATGCACGTGGCCAGGAAGGAGACACCCCGAGGCGCTGAACACTTTATCAAGTTAGCGTCTGCGGCGTGATCTTCCTGCGAATCTCTCTTTCGCTCT
Organism: Dermacentor silvarum; assembly: GCF_013339745.2. Lineage (NCBI taxonomy): Eukaryota > Metazoa > Arthropoda > Arachnida > Ixodida > Ixodidae > Dermacentor > Dermacentor silvarum. The sequence goes on from NC_051156.1 coordinate 176,292,893, forward strand.
TTCTGTCTACATTGTGCTCTCATAGTTTTTGTTCACCGCTTACTTGAGCTAGCTGCATCAGGGCAGTCGTTTTTAAATTGACTGACTCTATACGCACGACGTCGTGGGTCCTTGGCGGAAGCGTGTATACGCACGACGCGACTGACGCGCCACGCAGTAGTTGCTGAAAACATCCGGATCGGACTACCGAGTGGTCTGCGCGTCTCTGTTCGGTCGCCGCGCGTGTGTGACAACTGTTTAGTGGATGTCGTCAAAGTAACGTTCCCTACAGCTGTGAACAGTACGATGTTTTAATGCAAACGAGAGCGTGTGCTGCACCTTGTTCACCTCATTGCTCTGCACGTAATTGCGCATGTAAAGAGCAGCAGTTTTCAATGGTTAACCGAACCTAACCTAACCTAACCTCGAACATCAAAGCGAGGCGCCTGTGCACGGCCGCTCGATGAAAACATGAAAACGCACGTGGCCTCAGCAGCGAGAGTAGCGAGGTAGGCGAGGGATTTCCGTTTTCTGAGGTTGCCGCGTGGCGTGTCGTGGCGCGTCAGTCGCGTCAGTCGCGTCGTGCGTATACACGCTTCCGCCAAGGACCCACGACGTCGTGCGTATAGAGTGCCTCTTTTGAATTTTACGAACCGAATGAAGACAAGGAAGGTACAGGGCAAATTAACTGTTCTTTGAATTGTAAAATCGAAATAACAAGGAAAAGGAAAATGAAAGAGGATGGAAAAACTTCACCGGTGATTACGATACACCCTAACGCTAAATTTGAGCGCAGCTCTACACATGTTTTCATTTCGCCTGTCAATATTTTGTATTATGATTATATTGGTTCACGGTTTATATTAGCAAGAGAACGCTGTGAGTAGCGTCGCAGGTGTGGACAATTGTCTCGTGCGGCATATTGCAAACGGAGCGAAGGGTGGCGCGACGGCCTTGCTATTCGGGAGATCGCGAGAGGCAGTGCGTGGGTGACTCGTGAGCCCGATTCACAGCAGCCGCCGCTGACAGACCTCCGCTAATGTAGCGCTTCGTTTCCATACAGAAGACGCGCGCTACTCTGGCGCCATATCTTAGCCATCGTAGCCGCGCAGCCCGAATTGCGCGGCACTGCGCTTTTCTTCGCATGCATGCGTTCCACCAACGACGAGGGCGGCCCTTCGTCGCGGGGAAATCATGCCACCAGTGTCAGCGGCAATAACACCCAAGGGAGCGTCCCATCGAGCCTTACTCGTAGCCGCTCGCCATCGCCCCTTGCAGGAGAAGCGATCAACGTCACGCACGCTGGTACCGCGGACTGACCTCAGCAGATGACGCCTCGGACGAGCGTAGCCAACACCACCTAGTAGATAGCACAGGGCCTACGCACTCCGATCGATGACGTCACGCTACCTGGACCGACTGCCATAGAATCTAATGGGGATGCTCCAGTGTAAGCAACAGTGACTTTGACGTCACCGCTTTCGTCACGCCAGCATATTGGCAACGGAAATTTCGGGCCAGGTAGCATGACGTCATAGATCGGAGTGCGTAGTAGGCCTGTGCTATCTAGGTGGTGTTGGCGTAGCCCTACCCACCTCACTCCAGCCTGCCTCCCCTGGGAAGCGCAGATGAGATCGACCATGCGACGGCAGTGCCCTAGCCGCCGGCAACTCAGCGCATGCGCAGGCAGTCTCCGCTCCGCGCCTTCTCTGCTTTCCACCTGATGCTTTCTTTCATCTCCCGCTGCCCCTCCGCATTCATTTTCATCTTTCGCTATGCTCGTTCGCTCGGTTTTGAGGTATACTGCGACGCCGAGGCACGCCGACGCTCAGCGCAGGAACGGGCGCCGAAGAGCTGAGCTCTAAAACAACTTGTCGCCAGAGGGAGCCAAACCCACATCGTCTACATTACGTGTGTGATTCTGCTACGGCGATGGCGGTCCCAACGTCCACTTTTTGTTGCCTTAGGTTCTGACGTCCATGGTAGCCGAGGGGCAACAATCTTTTAGGCGTTGGCGTCACGTATAACGTGAATTTTAGCACCACGCAAGTGAGTAATAAATCCTAGTATACTACATCCTGGCACTGGGTCTGCCAGATCTGAGTCCCTTCCTACTCACAGAGCAAAAATAACTAAGCGGTACCGAGGGGCTCATTTTTTTTTACAAGTGCATGAAGTCGAAAGAGGATGAAGGCAAGTTTTCCTTTGCTTGAGTTTCTGTGTACTACAGTTTGTTGTAAAATGGAGCCCCTTGGTTCCCTTTACACTACTTAATCGTTTGGAATGTAACTATTTAAAGTGTACTTTGCCTTGGAATAGGGCAGTGTGACGAACGAGTTCGAGTTTGCTTTTTATGCAAAAAAATGCCGCAGTTTCACCCGAAAGGCGAAGCATCAATTGCGATAGCAAATTAGTAGAGAGCTATAAGGAGTAGCGATAGTAGTTTTATCCGCTGCATAAACTTGACACATTCGCTTACTAACTGAATTAACAAGCGTGGTGTCAGCGCACACAAGCAAACATGAATAGATCACACTCGATGGCCGCAGACAACCACTGAAAAACGTGGGCACAGGGAAGCGCAGCCGCCTCAGCGAGCGAAAGTTCGTGCGGTCTATCGCTTCAACGGAAACTGAGCGGCGTAAGCACAGCAAGCACAGCGCATACTAAAGTCAGAGCCGTGTGGAGATCGCTTTCAAGATACGGTGCGCGCGACACCGACAGCTGGCACAGGCGCAGTACAAGAACGCATTTGTTGGCAGAGTAGAAGCCGCCCCCCCCCCCCTCACTCTCTCCCGCGCTGCCTTCCCGCTTTGCTCCTTTCGCGTGGCAGATTGCTTCGCCAGTTACCTTTGCGCCCGTTTGCAAGATACGCATTTGGTGCCGCAGCACAGCATCGCCCCCCCCCTCCCTCCCATACCCCCACGGCCTTTCGCGCGACGGAAGTCGCGTTAGCTCTCCGCTGTGCGTTCGGTCTCCGTGAAGGCGCGCGTCCCCGGCGCGCTTTCACTCGTACATACGGCGCGCGGCAACGATTTTATCGCCCTTGAAGTTTTTTCGGAACCTCACGGCGGCGGCGACGACGATGGCGACGCCGACGGCAGAAATCCGCTTGAAGCGTCCATATAATTGCTGTCGCAATAAAAAGGAAAGAACAGGCGTTTTCTCGATAGAAACAATGGAATTGGAGCAAAATCACAATATTTAAAGAAAGGCAGGTTAGAGCACTGCACGGGCCGATTTTCGCGGCCCGGGCACGGCCCGGGCCCGTTTTTACATTGGGCGGCCGGCCCGCCCGAGCCCGATCAAAATTTTTATAGCGAGAACCGGGCCCGGCCCGGGCCCGGAAATAATCTACGTTACCCGCCCGGCCCGGCCCGCCACCCCTTTACCTTAAGCCCGAGCCCGGCCCGAGCCCGGCTCGAAACTGGCCCGAACCCGGCCCGAGACCAAAAATACATGTTTTTCAGTGTTGAGAAGCCCGAGAATAACTCGCAGAAAGCCCGAGCCTGGCCCGGGCCCACCTCAAAAAAAACCCGAGCCCGGCCCGGGCCCAGGTCAAAAAGCACACGCCGTGCCCGAGCCCTGCCTCGAGCCCGTGAAAAAACTGCTCTACCCGGCCCGGCCCGGGCTTTCGGGTAAGCCCGAGCCCGTGCAGTGCTCTAAGGCAGGTAACAGTCTCTTGCTTGGATTATCACAAAAGGAAGTCTGGGCAAATATTCTACATAAATTTGCTTATTAGTTCGAAATTTGCACGAGGTGAGGGTCCTACAGTGCTTCGAAGAGCAACGACCAGTATCGCTAAAATTGAAAAATATTGTCAATACCTCCTTCTTAGCAAGAATTACGATACGTTTATAAGACCGGATGTGAAGCCGTAGCCTTCTAGCATTCGATGCGAATTTTATTTTCTCGCGGACAAGTGGCTAATCTGTAACCAAATTTTATTAAAGGGCAATACTTCATAGGCCAAGTACTTGCAGTGAATCGAACCAGCTCAGCCTTTCTGTGGCCTAGAGTATCGAAAAAAAATTATGCCCCTATCCAACAATCCCGCATTAACATATGGAAATCTCATGTAAAAATCAGTATGCTGTCATATATCATATCGGATATAAGATGCATGCTCCGTGTGATATATAAGAACATACTGGTTTTTATATGGGACCCCCATATTATTCTTGTGGGATTATTGGACATTGAGCATGTGGGTTTCTTGCTAGAGTAACATCTACGTATTCCATTCCAGGAGCCCTTTCTCATCAAAGGCGATGCCTGCCAGCGTGTCCAGCGCTGGTTACCACCTGGCTGGTCTGCGCATGCATGCCAGGAACAGCACAGGGCCTTCGTCTATACCGCCGGCTCGCCGTGCACCGCTCCCTGGCGGACGTCATCCCGGTGGCAGGATGTGAGTGCAGTAGCAGTCGCAGAACGCGTAGTCGCAGAACACGTGACACGGTTGTCTTTGTTCTAAAGTGTTTCCTTAGTTGTTTATTCGTTGCAAGAGTTTATTTGTTGTCACAGAGTTGATAAGGCCTTCGTCACGCTCGACCAATAGTTACCATGGCATCATCAGAAGCTGATCACTACTTGCTGTTGGGCTAGACTGTTCATACATCTTACGGTGTAATAAGATGCAAAATAACCTGAAGTGTTTCCAGGACGTGAAAGAGCATTCAACTGTTTGTAATTGCGATAGGAACGCGCAAAAATGCACAGAAATGCTAGGTCGTGCAAGAACTGGCATTGCTACTCTCTAGGATTTCAGAACTGTGCACGGCAGTTAATTTCAGAACTGCTACCAATTCTTTTGGATGCTATCAACGTATTGAGATGCAAAAAAAAAACGAACATAAACATGCTAACGCAAAGAAGTCTTCGTGCAACCATATCGAAAATATTGTCGCGAGCAATGGCGAAGACAAAGAAACCCAGGTGGTCTAAATTAATCCGGAGCCCTTCACTAGGGCGTGCCTCATAATCAGAACTGGTTTTGGCACGTAAAACCACAGGAAGAAAGAAAGAAAGAAAGAAAGAAAGAAAAAAAAGAAATCTGCCTACATTACGCCCGAGGATGCGCATCTGGAGTCGTATGGCGGCCCGAAAGAAAGAAAGAAAGAAAGAAAGAAAGAAAGGCGTTGTAGTGGGGCTGGGTCAGAGGCTCTGCTGTCGGACTGACAAACCTGCTGAACCCAGTGCGATCTGTGCAGTCTTCACTAGACAACTACTAGCCGTTTACTCTAGAGTAAATACTCCCCGTAACATCTTTTTGGTGGAGGTCCTGGGTGGAATACTCCCTGTAACAATAGTCTAGGCTCGTTTGTGGAACAAGGGGAATTCGCGTTTCAGACGTATGTTCTGACTGGGTGTTCGACTATCTGACGATGTTTTACAGCGTAGCTGTTAAGGGCTCACTCTTAGATGGTCGCGTCCGGCAATAGAAAAAAACTCTCATTGGCCGTATTCTGTATGTGCGAGTGAAAGCGCGCGACAGCGAGAGTCGCGCGCTTTCACTGGGAGCGAACGCACGGCGGAGAGCAAACGCGACTTCCCAGTGGAAGGGAAGCGGTGGGCGATCCGGGCAGCATTGCATATGTAGCGTGCGTTGGAAAATGTGGCCCGCCTATTAATTAATTAATTAAGTAATTAATAATTATTATGGTGTTTTACGTGCCAAAACCACGATCTGATTATGAGACACGCCGTAGTGGGGGACTCCGGAAATTTGGACCACCTGGGGTTCTTTAACGTGCGCCTAAATCTAAGTACACGTGTGTTTTCGCATTTCGCCCCCATCGAAATGCGACCGCCGTGGCCGGGATTCGATCCCGCGACCACGTGCTCAGCAGCCCAACACCATAGCCACTGAGCAACCACGGTGGGTTGGCCCGACTATTACTAACTGAACGAACAAGCGTGGTGTGAGCGCGCACAAACAAACATGAATAGATCACACTGAATGACTGCGGACAACGACTGTCAAAACGCTGGCAGCAAGCGCATACGCCGCAGCGGGCGAAGGTACGTGCGGTCTATCGCTTCAACGGAAACTGAGCGGCGAATGCACAGCGAATGCACAGGTGTGTCCCTTCGCACGCGCTGCCCACGGGAAGCGCTTCTCATCAACACCATCGTTTCACACGCGCCTTCTCGTGGTCATCAGGTCTCTCTTCATGTCGGTCTACTTACACCGCAGCACACCTGCTTACTTAATCAGCTCATGTTTACTACAATTCATATTGCTACCAAAGCCGCTCACCTTACTTCGTATGACATTGCTGTGTTGCTATCGCATTCATTGCTATGCCCTTAGGGCGAAACTGTGATATTTTTTTGAAGAACGTGCCAATCTTTGCCGTACACACTATGGCGGTGTACCGTAGCGACGATAAGGCTATGGTCCCTGTGGTCACTAAATAAATGAAAACAACCGGATCATATATATTTCTCATTCCTTAATAGTTAAAATAACCAATTACACCATCTCATCTTAATAGTCATAATTGAAAATACATAATTTCCCCCATAGTACTGCTTCGCTGGTCTTCCATCTCCTCCCCAGTGGAAGGGCTGATAGTTTTTTGTCGTTGCTTTCAGGGCGCGAGTACTGCGATGGCGGTAGATGGGCCTACAAGTCGCCGTACTGCGGAAACGTGACCAATATGGACCCCAATTTTTCAGAAAGTAAGTTCACATTGGTGATGCAACTTTATTCGGATTTTTCTGCAGTCTGTTTAGCCAGTGACGGTTACTCCTTCAACTCCAATGTGCCCTACAGTGTTGAATGATAGGTAGAAATGAGACCCGTCAGTGAAACCTTTCCACTTGCATAACGAATCGCGAGTGAGACAGAGAAAAACAAACGCTTAATAATGAATATATATATATATAGTAACTGCATTTTTCCATGGGCGAAGCGTACATAGAAAAAATGAGAAGCACAACCTCGCGGTTATCTTAGGTTTATGTACCCAACAGTTCCGGTCGGTGGCCCGACCTTTTTCAAGGGACACAGGAAATTCTCACAACAATCTCTCTATATCTTCAGGTGAAGAACGAACGTGCAAAAAAAAGATAGAAGAGAGAGAGAGAGAAAAAAAAGAAGAAAAAATGTGGTTGATCCCTCTTATATAGGAATCGGTATAGAACACGAAAGTGAAACGTGTCTTCACAGAAGTAGTGTAATGTTTATTGCACATTGATATATAATGTCTATTGGTGTTTTGTGGCTAAAGCGCCCTTAGGCGTTGATGCACCCACGCTGACGCCTGGTGGCACGTCTCCTCCATCACGACTACCAACGTCGATGACCATGAGCAACCGTCGTGCATATGGAAGCCGCACTACGCTGCACACGCTAGCACAACGCGAAAGACGAAGCACGTAACTGACACACTAATACAACGCGCAAGACAAAGCACGTAACTGAATCGTCACCGAGTCAAATCAGCGCGTACAGCGCGTCGTAATTGCAGCCTCCGCGATCAACTTCAGAAACATTTTCAGAGCTAATTGCGGAGGCCACGCTCCGCTGTGCTGAGTACGGTGAACGCCACCTAGGTAACGTTGGTAGTGCTTCTTGATGCCAGCGCCCCTTCGAATGCTGGCATCGAGGCGTCGTAGTGCTGAGACCACCGAAGCGTTCACTGTCGGTGCGCGTTAGTGTCATAATGCAGTACTTCTCTTTTCTGCTCGTAGGCGGCGGCACCGCTCCGAGCAAGAGCGCGGGTACACGGAGGAGTGTTAGATATATAAGGCGCGTCTGTGCAGCTCTCTGCAAATGCGTTTGTGGCGCAATGGGTTAAACGCTCGGCGATCTATCGTCGCGGACCGAGAGGTCGTGGGTTCGATTTCCAAATTTTGCATGTTTGTAGAACTTTTTCTTCTGGTTTCTTTCTTTGTATTATGTTCGTGTACATTGTAAGCTGACGTATTTCCGTGACGGAAATACGTCAGTGAAGTCTTGGTGGACCCCGGCATAAAACACTTTCGTGTTAAAAAAGAGACCATGGGGCCATGAGACCATTTTTTTTTCTCTTTATATTCGTTCTGACATTGGAAACTTAGTTACGGCTTCGCCGCACCAAACTTTGCAAGCTAACATTGCGAAACTAGCCGGTGTCTGTTAATCCTGTAGGTTGATAAAACTTCGTAGGTAGAGCTCGTAAGTGCCTTTCATGCTGGCAGTGCCGCTGTTTCTTCGTGACGTCGTGCTCTGAAGCTTGAGTATAAACGGTAACTGCCATTAATAATCTGGGGCCCAATTCATAAAGCATTTTATTAATGATAAGTGCTCTTCGCCGTTGGTTGGCCGCCTTCAGTAATAGTATGTCGAGTGACAGAACTGGGTGACTTTTTTTAACGTAAAGTTCTTACGTAAAAAAAAAATTGTGGGTAGGAACCCTGAATCCGCATTCACAAAAATATTCTTACGCTAGAAGTGTTCATAAGGGCAGATTAAAGCCCATCGCGGTGTTATACATGTGATTAGAGTACGCGGTCAGCCAATAGCAAAGAGCACTTACCAACCCAACGAAAACCTTTGATAGTTCGGTCCCGGCACCATAAAAAGTGGGGGAGGGGGGCACTGCGGCGTCCTGTGTTTTCTCTTCTGTGGTTCCCACCGCTGCTGTCGACCGATGTTCAGGCGACAACAATACTCCAGAGATTCGTTTATTTCAGCAGTCCTTCCTGTTTCTTGAGTGATATTTTCTATTTTATTTATGGCGTCTTCGAATGCTTGCTTCAGACCAGTCTGGTCTGAAAAGCCGTAATCAATATGTATTTCGAGAATGCCCACATCCTAAACATGGCCCGCAATAGAAATTATGATATAGAAACGAGGCCGAAGACACATCGGTTCTCGAGTGCATGTGATTTGCCTTGCACCGTAACTCTTCACTATACCAAGCGTGTATCCCCACAGGCCAGCGGTGAACGTGGCAGCAGCCTTTGAGCTTTATCTTAGGTCTATGCATAGTGGAGACGACTTAATCTCCTAACAAGGCTTAGTTGCTTTGTAGGACTGTAGGTACACCCTGAAGGGACCAGTCGATGATGCCCTGACGTAGCCTACTGAGAGACCTGCACTACATGATGGTTGATTTTATTATCTCGCTGTTTTGCCCCTCAGATCAAGACGTGTGGCCGCACTTCGAGAAGGCATGCGGCAATCCTGGCCAGTCGCCCATCAACATCAACTTCCTGCAGACCAGCTTCAAGAGCTTCGGGCCCATTGCATTCCTCGGCTACAATGTGCCCTTCCGCTTCAAGGTGGAGAACGGAGGACATGCCCGTGAGTTACTGGCCAAGAAAAAAAAATAACCTGGACTAGCTTCGCGGAACTTGCCTTTTGCAAGGGTAGGTTCATTGCTGACCACCTCTTTTTGTGTTGGCTTGTTAGTTGCTGCAGTACTGTAACTAATATCTTTTTAAAAGGGATTTGAATGATTATATGGGCTCTTTAGCGAATCATATGCATCGTCATGTGCACAAATCTGCCTGTGAAAATTGCTCGTTTCACACAAGCTTAATCTCTAGACATGCAATTTACAATAAATGGCGTTAAGGCATAGACTGTAAGCTTAACACTCGGTTTTTATTTTTCGTCTTATATATAAGACGATAAATAGTTCATAATATACGCCTGGGTAGTCTTTAGCTATAGACAGTACTCCAAGATTATAAGACTTATTTTATTACAAATATCGGTGTCTGATACACTGCCTCTGTGTTGGCCAAAGCAGCGGTTGAGATGAATTCGATTTCTTAGAGATGTTTTTTTTTTTTTGCGCGAATCAGAACTTAGCCCACTTTTACGCATCTATACTCCGATCTCACAAGTCGTTCGCAGCACTGTGGAATGCTGCAGGACTCCTTGGCCAATAGGGATCCCGAATGCCCATCGAGATGTGTTCATCCGCGTCGCGTCGTCTGCTCAGAGGTTGTTGAACTGGCGGTATGTGACGTGTAAGCGCAAAAGTCCTAACATGCCACGTATCGCTGTAACATATCATGTACCAAGCAAAAACAAAACTCTCCAATCATGCAATTAGTCTCACAGTTACACCCGGAACTATATTCCGCTGCGAAGTATATTGCGCCTGTTTATGCCTCGTGGCTGCGGCAGCGTTGCAAACGACTTGTGAGGTGGGTTATAAACGGAAAGATACGTTTCACGGGAAGAGTGTTGCACCGAAATATCTACTACTTCTGCACACACAAAATGTTGGTGGCCTATATTGTAAGAGAGAAGGCACGCAATTCATCAAAGTACACAGTGACCTCTGCTTTGAGCAGTGAGTTCTTATTGTTATTGCACTGAATCGGTATCATCGTACTGCATCCGTAAGTTCGCAGGACTCTACAGAATCTAAGTATATAGTAATGGAAGTGCGCGCGAGAAGAGATGCTGCAGCTTTGTTATTCGAGTGTATAGGCACAACATACTGTACACGCTCTGCAGTGTACATTACGCCCGAGGATGCGCATCTGGAGTCGTATGGCGGCCCGCTGCCCGCTCGCTACACGCTGTCCAAGGCCGTCTTCCGCTTCGGCAATGAGACGAGTGAGCGCGGCTCGGAGCACACGCTCGACGGACGAAACTTCGCCGCCGAGGTACGGAAACACTTAAGCAGAGTGTTTTCACCGTTCAATTGCTGGTGAGATCAGATGTGGTTCATTAGTGGGGATTGGAGCGTGGCCACGACGAGACACGAAGAGGACACGTGTCTCGTCATACAACGCGCTCTAGCCTGTAATAATAAAACTGCAATTAGCCCAACTTTCCATCCCATTCCAGATGTCATTCGCAAGTAATCTTTTAGCTATTTAACGTCAGCCAAGATGGGGTGATTTTCCTTTCGTCTTCAATGTCTCCAGACTGCTTGTTGGAATCTGCGTCTGCCGTAAGGCGTTCATAGACATGTGTTCGCGTCGGTATATATATATATATATATATATATATATATATATATATATATATATATATATATACGGCTCAGCAGGGAACCACCACAGTTGATGAGCACCGCTGGTTGGCTAGTTCAGATGTTTATTACAGGCGGTGCTAGACTGGCAGTCTGGGCCGGCAATTCGCCGTTCTCTTTCGCTGTTCAGGAATCTGCTACCACATGACTCTGAACTCAGTGTCGCGTAGTTATCATAGTAGAAGGCATGAGATCTCCTTATGAACTATCGTCGGTCCAACATACGGAATATGTTGGGTATGTTTTGTGAGTCTCGTGTAGCACCATTAGCTGTGCGAATTTCGGAAAAGTAAGGACGGTGGCCGTGTTTGATCTTCTGAGGTTAGGACCAATGGAAATTATTTCGTAAAGCACAGCCAGTATGCGTTGCAATCGCAGATTCAGAGGCATTCATGGTGGTTTCAGAGACTTTTGTGTCAAGAACTATATATAATGCAAGAATTTAAGTGTCCGTCTGTAATGCTCTTTCCGCAGCTCCAGCTTCTGATGTCCTGCGAGAAGCCAACGCCTACCGACTGCCTTCGGCGTGACAAAGGGTTGGCCATATTCGTCATTCTCTTTGAGGTAAGACCCTATGTTTAACGCTGCCATGCCGCGTGACACTCGCATTGACGTACTCCGAAAATATACGTACTCCGAAAAGCTTACAAGCGCAATGCGGCATTGCGGAAACAGCAAACGCGTCGCGGACACTCAAAGTAGCGGCACTGCCGGGTTGTGTTTGCTTGACTCTCTACTCACTCGTCAAAGTAACTCCGCTAGCCTCTTTCTCTACAACCGTTGTCGAAATCTGCGTCTGTCGTAAGACGTTCGATACATAATCGTATATGCGTAAAAGATAACTAAAATAAGGTCATGAAATTGTACTTGACGGAGTATGCATTATTACGTAGTAAGGCAGCACGGTGTTTTATATCATAACTCTGGCCTATGGAGCTTTATTCTGCCGTATGTTGCAACCGAATAACTATATACAGCACACTCCGAAGTGTGCACAAGGTGCCAAAACCTGAAAACGCGCGTTTGAAGCACTTGAAGCATTTGACCAGCGTTCTCCATTTATTTTATTTAAGAAAAAATTCGTACGATGACACGTGAGTCACTGAGGTGCCATGCGAATATGCACACACTAAATAGCACAGTTTAAAACAACGCTGCATTTCTGGAGCCGCAATGAAATGTCGCCCAGGTGTCATATTTAGTTATGGTTCACAGATATACATTGTTGACAAATGGCTCAGTGCACCACTCCCTTCTCTCGGTCATAAGAAGACCCGAAAAATGAAACACATGGAGGCTCACCTTTTAAGATAAATGTGTGTTGCCCCGTCCAAAAGATTTTATTCAAACTACTGTCTCTATAAGGTCATGTTTTCAATCTTTCTTTGCAGGGCTCCTTATTTGTTTTTATTTTCATTCTGCTTTTGCGCAATAGATTTACTGGCATCCGTGCAATATCGATGTACCGTGGCAACTGTATCTGCCTTGTACGGTAGATACAGTTGCGGCACAATAGAATACGGTATGATGATGTATCTGCCATCTCGAACGCTCCTGACTTCCCAGAAACGGGAGGTTCCCAACCCGCTCCTGGACATACTCATCAACGCCACGGAGCACATGACGGCACGAGGCAACACGACCGAGACCCTCATTCCCATGGCCTTCCTGCTGCCGAACTCGACGGCCAACTACTACCTATACTTGGGCTCGCTCACTTTCCCACCGTGCACCGGCAAGGCTCTCGTGGTGGTCTTCAACAGCGCCGTCTCCATCGGAGAGATGCAGGCAAGTGACACGTCCGCTGCTGCTTCTAGATGTTCTCTACGGCCACTGGCACGTTTTGTAAACAATTTTACACTAGCATTTTTACCTTCATGATTGCCTCGATACCTGTGGAAGCTGTGCATGCGGCCTCATCCGATCTCGAACGCGAAATTTTGCTTGCATGGATCCATGCATCCCTGTTTGGCTTGCAGTCAATTTTAGGGCAACTTTTCCTAGACTCACGCCTTCTCTACTAGCTAATTGCCATGGTGACCTGGCGTGGTACCCGCAAATGAGATAACCAAACAATATGTCGCAACGTCCCCCCCCCCCTCCCCCCCCCCCCCGTACTGTGTTGTCATCAAAGGGAAGGAGTACGATTGATATAATTGCGAATAAAATATCACATTACATTATTTTTTCTCAGAATTGCGGGCAATGAAAACCATTGGCCGTATTCACGAATCAGTTATTACGCGAACTCTGTTCGTAAGTACAGGCATTAGCCAATAGTAACAACGAAAATATTAGCGAAGCCAGCAGTCCAATATTAAAGGGCTCTTACGTACGAGAAGTCTTGTGATTTTGGCCCCTGGTTTCCCAACGCCTCGCTAGCTAGCCCACATGGCGACGTATTTTAGTAGGCTTATTAGTAACGCCATCCAGTTCCAATTTTGAAAAGCTCTAAAAAGTCTTCAGGGGACAAAAAGCCCTGTAAAGAGGATGAGTCATGAAAGCACACTTCAAGGCTTTTTGGTTACCGCGTTTCAGTTGTTTTCTTCATAATTACGTTGCGCTGAGTTTTACAGTGGCCAGAAATTACGAAGACGAGAACGATAATGCAAACAGAAGCGTTAATTTGTTTTGCGTAAGATAGCGATTCGCCCGTCTGCAACCTTGTTCCCTTCTTTGTAATTTTTTGCCAAGTGTAAACATCAGCGAAACGTAATCATGGACGTGCCCCAACTATCCCCTTATATTGCTTTACCTAATGTTCTTTTCTTGTCTCAATTAAAGAACAAAATCACCTAATTTTTAGATGTGGAAGAATTTTGGGACTTGGGCTTGCAAGATGCACCGAAACAATGGCCTCGTAAAACACTGGTATTTTCCGAGATGAAAGGTTATTTGAAGACCGACAATGAATACGTCTAGCATATACGAATAGAACGTATACGAATAGAGCACAAAGCACCTAGTACCGACGTCAGCAATGTTTCCTGGCGGCAGCAAGGTGTTCCTGCCGAAACTGTCTCGAAACCATCGATCTGGTGGAGTCATGCCTTGTTCTGCGATTTTAGGCAACTGAAAAATAAATCTCCGGTCGTGCACCACTACTGTACAGAGTTTTAACAGCCGCATTAAATAGAATCTCTCTCTCTCACTCTCTGTCTCTTTATTTGCTTACTCGTTGGTATCACTATACTACAAAATAGTGGCCTCGTAAGTTCGGAACGCGGCTTCCGCTAAGTAGTGAAACGTTTACGAGAATCAGAATCTCGGAAATAATTAAAAGGTACTTCCCAGTCGTGCCTCATATATAGAATATACAGTAGACGCTATATCGCGCTCGCGCGTACCTATTACCTGGTACAGAAATTGCAGGCTAGCGCGTTTTAAGCAGTGCTGACGTTAACTAGAGGCGTGATTGGGCCAGCCAGTATACGGCGGTGTAGCGTAACACGTATGGCGGATCCTGATTAAGCCTGGTAGTAGCCGTAACAACTTTATTTATGCCGTTTAAAAGGAAAGGGGCTGCAGGGTAGAGGGGTCTACTTAGGGTAGTCCTCCGCCAACCTCTCAGCCCACCCCACGATGGCCTCCTGAAAGTCGGGCCTTGAAGCTGCGCAAGGCAAGCCCCCCCCCCCCCCCCCCCGAATGCTCCTCACTAGTAATTCAATGATTAAGGGGAGGGGATAATGGATGTTGAGGGCACACCACATATAGCTGTTGAGGATGGCCTTGGACGCTGAGCAGAACTGGCAGGCCGGGGAACGGTAGAGAGAGGGTTGAATGACGTGAACAAAGTAAGGAGAGGGAAAGGTGCGAGTCTGTAGCTGCCCCCACAGGATCTCGCGTTTGCGTGAAGAATTACGCGCCAACGGAGGAAATGCCAGACGATCGAGTGTATAATGTGCACAGATGTCGTGGAATGTGAGAAGAAGATCTCGCGCGGAAAACGGCCTCTCGAAGGCAACGATTTGCGACTCGCCTAATGCTTGCGCCCGGTCCGTTAATCCTTCGACGCTGGCCTGAGCCACCTCGTTGCCGGCGAGACCCTCGTGTGCTGGGGTCCAAAATCAGGCCTATGTCTTATGTGGGAGGGTGGGAGAGGGAAAGGGCTTGCAATTGAAGCCCTGCCAGCTCCGAATTGCTGATGGCTGTTTTCGAGTGGCTGACAATTGCGGAGGAATTTGGAATAGCGAAAGCCGGGCCTATGGCCACTTCCTCCGCCTCCTCCGGAGGAGAAGCAGGGACAGAGGCTGCCTTAGCTAACTAGCCTTGCGAATGTATTACTGAGAGGGCATATTTGAAACCAGTGCTATATTTGGCGGCGTATGACTTTGGTAGCGTTGAATTGGTTACCCCAACATACCGCGCGACCACACACTGTATTTTGACGTTCATCAGCTGATTATGGAGCCACTTGCCTGGTTTATGACTCTGCGGTCACACTTTCACACCGAAATGTTCGGTTCTGAAAAAAAAAAAACAAGAACTCTAGTTAGTTTTTCAAAACGAAGAAAATAAACAGCACACCGTCAAAATCTTTTCTCATCCTTCCACAACGTTTCTTACGAGTGTTTATCCTTTCCTGCTGGCTCATGCACACTGTCGTAGCCAACACTGCAGTTCTTCGAATCCAAAACTTGACCTATATGGCCACTGGCACTTCGTTGTGATAATACAGAGCTTTAAAAACAGCAGCTTTTGACGCCGTGTATGCAGCTGAAGAAGCTAAGGAACAACCTGTACTACTACTTTGGCACCTGCAAGAACCGGGTCGCCGGCAACCTGCGCAAGCTGCAAAAGCTGGGCAACCGGATCGTCTACAGGTCATTCAAGTTCACCGGTGCGGCTACCACTTCAAGGGCTGCTTTGAAAGTGCTGCTTGGAGTAGCGGCAGCGACCACTGCCCATTGTATAGGAATGGGGCGCACTATTTAATTGCGCAGCAATAGCGTACGTGCAACGCGGTCGGAGCCTATATGAGACAATGAGGAGCAGTTGTGTATATTACCGAGAAAAATTATTGCGAGACAAATATATCTGATTTGCGTTTATTACCTAATGTTGTTAAATTAATACACAAATCGTTTCGTGACGAAATAAAATCAATTTTTACGGCCGGATCTCCGCTCACTTCTTCCACGTAAGGGAAATGTTGCAGTTGTGCACAATGTTCGAGTAAGTGTGAAGTTGCTTTAAAACAATAAATGTAGACCGATAATACAATCTACAGATGCTTAGTTGTTGCGATGAAGAAATACTATTCTTCGGGCTCGAAGATATACTACTAGATTGGCAAGATAGCCGGAGATACTGAAAACATATTACAGGGCACTCAAAAGAAGCTACGCGATAGAAAACACAGCCAGCTCTTATTAAGAGACTGCCAAGCAGTTTTTAGAGACACCTGATGTAGGGTAACTATGTAGTGGGAAGATTTACGACTTGATTAACAGTAGTACAGGGTTTGCTAAACATTCCAGGGATATTGAGTGGTTATGAGACACTAGTTATGCGGCCGGTAAATGAAACCTTTGGCTATATTGAAGCCTATCGGCTTTAGATGAGCACGGAATTTCTATTCATTCAATGAATTTGCAACACGACATGGCATTTTTATTTTTATTTATTTCAAATCGTTTAAGGCATGACCGCGTAACGGTAAGGAGAAGTCATCTTAAGCATATTAGTGTGCAGCGATACAAATATATAGTAAAAAGCATGTTATAAAGCCATTTGCAAAACTGCAAAGACTGATGATATGAAGGATATGAAGCGGAAGTGAAAGTGTTCTTAGAGGAATTTCTGCTTTTACTAACGGCGAATTGTGTCGGTAAACATAAAAAGAAACATCGATAAAATGGGCTGCAGACGACACAGTGAGATTGCTTTAAAAGGCAACGACAACATTGATTGGTCAGTGTCCCCTTTATTATTATTTTTTTTTGCGTGGTCTTTATGTTTTACACATGATGGCTTCTTACCGATTCACTTGATGTTGGTTGCTGCAGGAGAAAAGAATCGATCTGCAAGTTTGTTAGACAGGCATTGACAACAACTTTTAATCAGTGGTACGCACGTGTTTGCATTAACACCACACAAACGCACATTTCGCAAGCGCGGATGTGTCGTAAGAAACATTTACCATGGCGTGAAGAATAAACACAAATAACGCCCACGCACGCAAACAACCCTGTTCTGACCCCTTGTCGTTTCACAATCAAGTCAGTCACGTGTTGCGATAGACAATCGAGGTCGGACGATGGAGCCGGGAGAATAGCGTAAGCTCCGAGATATGTTTCGTCAGCGCAAATGTCTTAACAATGCAGCTCGACTCGATAACTGCGTTTGTCAGCTGTTTGCTGCTGGTTGCGTTTTTTTCTTGTTCTTGTTTTTCACGTGCCACGTTTGTCGTGACGCATTCCGACTGGTACATAATTACGGGAGAAACCCAGCGGCTTGCCTGATCAAGGTCACCAGTAGACTGCCCGACGGCTTGCCGGTGTTGGCACAGCGCCTTAGAGGGAATTTTCGCCTGCCTTGTGCGAATGTGTCAGCTAGGCAATATTAGATGGTTTTCTTTGTATTTTTTTCTCATTTTCATTCCTCTAAGCTTGTAAACATTCCCTCTTTGAGGCAAGTTTGTCTCAAAGAAAGCGCACTCTCTGGTGAAGCCTCTACTGGACGCACCATCTTAGCTCTCGGACCTAAATAAGCTCATTTATTAGTGACCCGCGCGCAAAAGCGTAGAACACACACAAGTAGAATGAAGACGTCGGTAGCGCTCACCGTCGCAGTGGTTTTATTCGGTAAGTAGCGACCACTCTTTAGAGATCCGTAGTTGCGAATTATTTGTCGGGAAGTGCAATGCGTTATTGTGGCAAGCAGGGAAGTATGGATGATCGAATGACGCAAACAGAATCACTGAAACAGAAAATAATGTCGGCCCGGATTTGAAGGCGTTCGACTTCCTTAACACAAGCGCTATCGTCATACGCAAATGTTTTTTTTTTGTAGGTACGTGCTATTCAAAGACATTTTCGCGAAAAGGTGTTGTCAAACGCAGGAGACTTAGCCGTGTCCGCGTGTTTTCTAGTATTTTGTCTGCAAATATTGCAAGGTACTTCGACACGTAGTCGAGTAATTGAATCTATTTTTTTTGACGTAGAAGCGGCTGTAAAGAAGTAAATATATATAGCTTGCTTCTTGGAATAAACAACACAACAAATATTTTCTTCTTCCTAGAATAACATCATTGCACGTGCTTTACTGTGCATTACCTGCGTGAAGTCTCTCACGCTAGTGCTAGCCACGAGGGCGGCGCATATTTATGCGTTTTGGGTCGAAGGTGTTGCTTGCAAAGATTCGTCAAACCGACTATCCATTGTAACCGGAGGGAAGTGCGTACAGAAGAAGAAAGTACAATGCCCGACATGGAATGAACAAGTAATCACAATATTTCTAATTTTTATGAATACTAACGTTGCCATCAAAAGCACTAATGGTATTAAAAGATATCATTTCTTGAACCAAGATACCTTCAAATGTAGTGCATATAATGCCTGAGTAAGATCTCATGAAGTGTGATTGCTATGTTCACGAGAATAATGTTGCGCAGTGAACACAAATGCCCGACTAAGAGAGAGAGATTTTATTTATAGGAAAGATAGAGAGGTCGACGTGGTTTGGTGTGCTCTATCTGGTACTCTGTACGGGGGGAAGAAATAATGGGAGTGACATTATATATATATATATATATATATATATATATGAGGATGAAGAGAATAGAAGCAGTGAGTGCTTGTTTACAGCTGCAGCGGAAAAAGATTAGAAGTGGCTGATGACCGGAGCAGGGAAATTGCGGTACGCGGCGCTCTTGTTTGCGTGCACACTGGTATCTAAAGTGGTACACGATTCAGGTTTCAAAGAAGAGGTGCCTGGCACTCTCGTTTTCGGCGTGCTAGGGAACAACAGGGTCGCGTGCCGCAATTTATCTGATCGGGTGATCGGTCACTTGTGCTAATCTTTTTCCGCTGCAGCTGTACATTAGGCGGTGGCCCAACTTGAGCCCCTCCTCTAAAGAAAAAAAGATAAATAAACCGCATGCGCGTGTGGAAAAGCTTCCTTCCTTCCATATGTCAATAGTTACATAAGAAAAAGCGCTGGTAAACTGCATGACGTCATGAGAAAGGTCGAATAATAACCCCACTTCCTCAAGTTTAGATGTCGAAGCACTTCATATTTTCTCAGAAAGTAAAAAAAAAAAAAAAAAAAAAAAAAAACGAGGGCTGACCTTTCCCGCTAGAAGCGACAGTTATGTCCCATTTGGGGACAGGAGAGATACGTGAGTCTACTGACTGACATAGTGCTGGACATTGGACAGTACGTGAAGCGGTACTGCGTCTGTCTGGCTAGTGCCTATCACCATTTCATTAAGTGGAGGCGCCATTAAGTGGAGGCGCCCCCCTTCCTGGCATCTGGCCTCGTGTATTGGAGGCATATGTGTACCTTGGATTGAGAAGTAATGACTTTAACGAGCAAGCACCGAAGCTCTGTTGGGCGTCCCATTCAGAGGAGACTGCCCATTTCCCATTTCAGAGGAGACGGTGACAGGAGACGCCATAT
Source organism: Dermacentor silvarum (assembly GCF_013339745.2). Classification (NCBI taxonomy): domain Eukaryota; kingdom Metazoa; phylum Arthropoda; class Arachnida; order Ixodida; family Ixodidae; genus Dermacentor; species Dermacentor silvarum. The sequence continues at coordinate 176,312,482 of NC_051156.1, forward strand.
CACTGCCGATAATGGTAATGGCTATGTGAAAGTGAAGACAGAAATAAATTTATCCCGGTAGCTTTCGCTGTGAATGTGGCTTTAGAATGCAGGCTATAATCAAACCAAGGCACGGTTTTAACATAGCTGGGAATAATTAGCCGCTTTTTTGTTCGACATTCGCGCCACCGAGTTAGCTATTGAAAGAACTTCGTTCTTTGAATACAAATATCCGCATATTCGAAAAATATATATCCGTATATTCGAATATCCGAGTTTCAGGATATTATAGCCGAATAAAAAGGCAGCCTAACCAATTACTTTGGTTATGTGGTTTTCGAATTCGAATAACCCGTCAATCGATAGCCGGTTTTGGCACAAAAGCGCCTAATGTTGCTGCGCCAGTAGGAAGTCGATCCCGCATATGTGCACGTTTCATCGCATCATCACCAGGTGGGACGGACAATGCAGGTTCTGAAGTCAAGGGGCCGTACTTTATAACTATTCTTTTCATGTTTTATTTATTTTCAATTCTGTCATTGGCTAGCGCCAATCCGAGTCCTCGCTGTCGCTGGCATCAGTCACATAGCTGGTCGGAGTTTATGGAAAGACTTGGAAGAACGAAAAGACTGGTATAAAAGTCTCCCTTACAGATCTGTTGTAGAAGGCGAGATTTAATGCAACTTTATTGGGAGAAACGATGCGTCCTCTGGTCGGTGATTGGATTTAATTAGGAAACTAGCAAGTATTGCATTCACCTTTAAAAAACTTTCATGCCCAATTTGCGAATATGAATGTTTCATAGGTACGGTGATTTGAGATCTTCCAAGTCACAGAACTCATTTTTTATTTTTTGAAAATTTTGTGTTGGGCGGCGGGGATTTCGATTGTTTTAGTGCTGCCACAGCCGTTCAATTTAGCATCATCTCTTTTTTTTCATCTTCATGTTTACCAAATATGCTAAGAATGTGCATTTGTTCTATTGGTAGGCATTTATTCCGCGAGGCAATGTTATGTTAATATTATGTGTCTGTGACTTTTTCCCACCGTACTATGATCCCAACCATGCAGGGACTGTAGAATAATGAATAAACAAAAAGTAAATATTGAATTTTCTGTCAAATATTACCCGCGACATTTACTGGCTGTGGAATAGCAAAAAGAAAGGAATAAATATAGCCTGCCAGTATATTACGCGTTTTCTAGGTCTGCCAAATTCAAAAAAGTTATTTTTTTAAATAACTGACTACCTTATGCTACATATACGGAGGGTGTACAACATTTATAAAATGTTTAAGATAGCTGAAAATAATTCATCGCTACATCTTGCTTTAAGCTGATTGTTATGCTTGAACCTCGGGAAAGAGAGCAAAATGTTTTTTTTTTCCTAAGCACCTGAGTCACTTAGACATCTAATGTTGAAACATTGAATAGGATGTGCCAAAGCAAGTGTTTACACTAATTAAGTTGCACAGTTCGCTCCGTAAATAAGAGTGCAACTCTGCTTACACCTACCCATATAGCCTGAACGACCCCAGTCCGATTGCCATTGTTTACTTGTGACAGACGAAAAAAAAATGAAAACTAGCGTGGCTAGTATTTTTATCTAAATGGAATACTTTTTCTTCGACACACCTAAGTTTTAATGAGCTAATGATTGCAATTGGATGGTAAATGCACAGGGGTGTTCACTGAAGTGACCGCCCGCCTGTTCACAACGGACTCCGCGTGCCACCGCCTACGCACAAAAGTGGTGAGTAGGACCATAGTGACTTGCTAAAAATAAAAATTATCGGGTCTTAGGCACCAAAAACGTGCTCTATTTATGAGGCACGCCATTGCGGGAGACTACTGCGCATTAATTTTGACCACCTGGAATCTTTAACAAGGACCTAGTGCAAGGTACACGATGATTCTTGCATTCCTCCCCGATCGGAATGCGGTCGCCACGGCTATAGGATAGAATTCATGACCTCGTACCACGGTGTAAGAAGTATACTTAGGGGTTGACACTCCGCGCTATCCGCCGCGGCGGGCGGCGAGTGTCAACACCTGAAGTTTATTTCTTACACCGTGCCTCGTACTGAGCACTGAACTGCCACAGCGGTTGAAAGCGACTGATCATCGTGCCCGGAACAATTTACGCGCCATATAAGGGCCTATTAATATATGTCGAATGCTTTCGCAGATATACTTTCAGCGTATACCGATTGTTCAGATTAGTGAAAAATTTTACGCCGTGAAGTTTGCTGGGAAACTCGGTCGCTGTCACTGTATTTTTTTTTCACTCATAGCGCGACCCAATAGACCATAATAAAGTTTTTCCATCCATCCATCCATCACCCTGATGAGCTCGTTTGCACAATAAGCAGCAATAACAGCAATGAACTGCCCACGTAACGCCGAGTCAGGCTCGCTCTGTGTTGCGTCATGTCGATGCTAACGTACGTAGAAAAAGAAACATTGCGAGTTTGATTTCTTCTAGATTCCCCATCAAATGTACCCATGAATGCTGCTAGTACCATTAGCGCGAACCGCGGATAGGAGCAAAAACAAATAACTGGTTTTAAAATTTTATGAAAAAAAAACTTAGCAGGTCATTAGGCTACATTTGAGCCACTCTAATGAGTTATCATTGGCATCTCCCTACAGCCGGACAGTTGTTGAATGATAGGGAGTTTCTAGTTTCGTTTATCCACCGACCTCTCTACGAAAATTGTCCTCTCGGGCTCCGCTGCCATCCCGTTTTCAAGTGATTACCAGGTGTAACCCGGAGTCCACATCGCGCAACTGAAAAGCCACTAACGGTGTCAGTAAATTTGTTGTGGTTTGGGCCCGCTAAAACGCAACCGGACAACATCAATAAAGTCATTTTTTTTCTGCGGTGAATAGAATTAAAGATGTCAGCGTATAAGCTTAGAATGGCGTTTTGGTAGAAGGGTACTATCACGAAAGCATAAAGTTCAACCTTGAAAGCAACCACGAGGAACGTGACCTCAGGGTCCCCGTGGACCACGCAGTTTGTTTGCACAAAGTAAACGTAACATCATGGCGGTATCTTTTCTTCCGTTTTTCCCATGCGCACGAGAAGGAGAAAGTACGCAGGCGCTGCATCTACCTGTGTCACATGCCTGAAGGGTACATTATGATGGCACCTGAGGAAGACGGTACCCCTTGCAAGGTGAGTAACTTGAACCGTTACGCCATCTGGTGCGACGTAGCATATACTACACAGCCCTTAATTCATACGGAACGGTAGTGGTTGGATTGTATTATATCTTGGAGACAGGTGAAGTAGCGCAAACAGAAACTACTGTGAGGCTCCGAAAGGCTGAATATAATTTGGTACATGTAAGTTATACGGCTGTTCCTGCCGCTTATCACGCGAACGAGAACTTCTCTAAGGCGAGGCCATCAACACGTTTCGATTTTATGCTTCCTTCTCCGTCGGCGTCGCCGCCGCTGGCAGGCGGCCCTTAAAAGTTCGGAGCTGAAAGACCAGCTCTGGGCCGTCCGGCAAGCCGAAGATGCCGCCCGAGTCCAAGGACTTCGAGCCGACACCTGAGGCCACTAAAAGCAAAGTGCCGGGTCTTTAAATAAAGTTTATTTCTTCTTCTTCTCCAAGTAACCACAGAAAAAAAAATACTAGAGTCGGACTTACCAAGCACTCTAGGCTAGGACTGGCTTGGGAGAGCAGGCCATCCAATCGCGATAACAAATGTGCTATTCGTGACGGTCGCAAATAAGTGGCCGGAACTTCACACAGAAAAAAGACCTTAGTGAAGTCTGCTCCTATGGCCGAATTCACAAAGCTTTTCATTCCTAAGTGTTCTTTATCATCAGCCGGCTACCTTCGCTCACGGTAGTGCAGCATCAAGGTTCGCTGGGACCTCCTTTCACAAACACTTGCAGCGCAAAGACTTTCTTCCGAATATATAGCCTCTCTTTCTTCGTGTCTTCCATGTTGAAGAAAATGGTATGAGTGTGCATCGCTAATGAAATCGTTCTTCAATGCTTGTTCCAGTGACCGAAAATAACCTATTTTTTCTTTTGGTTTCAGCGTTTAGTACACGAAGGTGTCTGCTTGCGAGGTCGTTGCCGCAGGCAGAGACCGCGAAATGGAGGCCCCTCTACTAACCACGGTTCTGACAATGAGCCAGTTCCTGATTCGACGACGGCGATCTTCCGTAACGAGTGACGACAAATATTTGAACAGTTCTCATCACACCCTATTGTCATTTGACGACATGCATGCACTGAATTCTGCCAGTTGTAATGAGAGTACGTGTGACTGCATAATTTACTGCATTGAAGTGATCACTTCGTTAAATACTATTGACAAAGATACGTTTACAGATATGGACACTGCTAGAAACGCATGAAACTATAGCCAGGGTGAAGCACAAGCAACCAAGAGAAGGAGGCTCAATTCTATAATTTTTTGGTATTGTGCAAAGCAAGCAGCTGCAAAACATGCCTGACGAACATGATGAACGCTTGTCAGAACGAGAATTTACAATTCTGAGCCTTCGAGGAGACATATAAACAGCTGCGACATGTGGTCATGTTCCTCCAGTAAGTTAAGGCACCAGACAAAACAAAAACTGAAGAAAAAAACCTACGGATGTGTGAGTTTCCTACTGTGTTGATTTTGAGAATTACTGACAGCATCAAAATAATTTTTTTCTCGTTTTCTTGTCCTCTTTGCTGTGGTGAGTCAAAATAAATTTTTACGCCCACATTCACTTTCAGTTCAAGGAGTGGAGGCGACGTCTAGTGCGCCTCTAGCTCCCGCCTGTTTTACTTGCCCTTCATGTCCAGGAGTTTGATATTATAATTATACGCACTATCAGTATATAATTAATTCTAGGGATGTTCCAATAACGAAAAGTGCATATTAGTTACGAGTTAAGGCTTGCAGGTCTTCATCCACCTTTTTCCATCTGTCAAGCTACCAGAACATAGCAAAATTAGGTCTCGTGCGCTCTCAGTGTTGTCATAATATAGAGAAGGCCTCTCCAGACTGATGGCAGTGGCACGGGTGCTTCTTTCAGTGTTTCAACTTCTACGTGAACCCTTCGGTAAGAGCCATAGCAAAGCGCACCCTGTTGAAACCATGGATTACCATGCGCAGTTGTTCTTCCGGCGTGTGTTCAAACTGCTTAACAGGGTGGTAATTTGGGCGAGTGGGAACTGTTCAGTCAGGATTGCAAATAGCGCACTACGCGAACAAGGGATAGAAGCAACACGGTATCGCTGTTTCCTTCGTGTTTTTTTTTTTTTACCGTGTTTGGCTTTAGTGCGCTATTCGCCATCATGACTTCTCAAATGAGATGAGATAAGATCGGCGTTATTATGACTGCTCAAATGAGATGAGATAAGATCGGCGTCATTAAAGTACACATATACTTCAGAAGAAGTTGCACGCCAAATTGCACTGCAATTGGAATGCGGTAAGTGCGGTCGGAGATTCAAAAAGTCGCGCAAAGCTTTTGTTCTTGAAGAATAATTTATGTTGATTACTATCCCGCCTCTTAAGTCTACGTATACGGTGAGCTACATGCGCTTCTTGTCGTAACTCTAGCTTCGCTTCTTCGAAACGTCTCACGCGCTATCTCCCCAACTTGATCACGCTGTTATAATTCAATTTATCGATTTATATCTAGCGTTTCTGTGCTACCTTTCCTTCTAGCGCTCGGCCTCCGGCTAAGAGGCGCTCGTTGATTCCTTGTATTTACGTTTGAGCGAACTTCAAGTGCGGACTTCCTTTCGTTTGGACGGGAGGGTTCCAACATTTATAACGCTGGCTCTTTTTTTTTTTTTTCATTTCCCCGGGTATCCGGCAACACTTGTGATGAGTTTTCTGGACGCTTTCACTCGGATTGCCCCGCAGGCTCTGTACAGATCAACGGGTGGTTCTCTGAATTCTTGTGTTTTAATACTTGCCGCTAGCATCTGTGCCTGTTTTTTTTTTTTTTTTTTTGTGAAGATTTTCTGCGAGAACCAGACCGGGTCCACATGGCGATGCTGGCTTTCACGCAGCGTTCTGAGAATGTGCGAGATTGCGAAAGGGCTGCTTTTCGCCACAGGGCATTTTGCTGCAAAATATCCAAGGCCAGAGACACGCTCCTACCGCTGTAGCTCCTCCGCGTTGCGTCTCTAAGCTTAAACTTTTTTTTTGTCTTTCTCGAGAGTAAACAATAAAGTTGTTTAAGTTCTCTCACTTTCTTACTTAACATACATTGCGGGTTAAGATCTTGCAAACGTTTTAGCTTCAGGACGAGCCGGGATTGAACAGAATTATCGTTATGGAGAAAACAACATCACCCATTCTGCGTTTCCTCGTAACGGGGATGTATTGTCAAAACCAGAGTCGAGAAGGTGAGGAATGCAGCTCCGGACAGGGCTTTCGAGGTCATGCACGCGCTGTCCGACTTTCGAAGCCGTAATTACTCGCTTTAAGTACTCAAAGCTGCCACTAACTTCCACTGACGTTTACGCGCGTCTTATAATTTTAATTTGAATGGAAGATACAAATACGCGTAGGAGACCATTGGCTGCCTTATCTGGAAGGACAATGACTGCTGCGGAAAAAAAGGCCAATATAACGTTACTGGTGCCGGGGTAACGTTTAGTATTTTACTGTTAGTCGGCGTACTATGTAAAATTTGTTTATAAATGAAAAAAAAAACCAACAACAACGAGAGTTTCGAACCCGCTTTGCTTAATAACAAAAAGAAAATTTACAGTCATGTAATCACACAGCTGTTGCAGACAGGAGCTCCATATCTATTGGACTGTTTCAGATTGTGCAGAGTTATTACCTCCCGTGGCCACTGTCAAAGGCGTCGCACCGCGATCGACCAAGATATGCCCTCATGGGGCATGTCAAACGAAATTCTTTCGTTATTCGATCACGTTTGTACAGCAGAAATTGAGTACAGTGGACAATTACCAAAACCACATAGATGGTACCACTCAGTGCGCGAGTGAGTGGATCTTCAGACTCGAGTTGAAAAGGTGGCCAGCAAAACTGCTTAACCAGTAGTTATTTATGGGGAGGCTTGGAAAGTTGCACATAAAGTGTACACGCAGCAACTGCTTGAAGTATGTTTGATTGTAATATTAAAGGACCAGCTTCTGGATTAACATTTTCATAAGTTTAGTAGAATATAGAAAGTCCCATTATACTCACGACTTTATCTGCGAGGCCAGCTTCGGCGCATAGGTGTAGATAGCCCGCCGAAGCAGCGCTACACCTTTACGTGAGGTGTGTAAACCTTTGTAATATTATTAACGATACCGTCACCGATATTACCACCCTTAACTACGCTACAACACACCGCAGTCATAAATATGTTTGTTGGTGCTTGTGTTAAGAAAGAAAAGGTGTACTACATTTAAGATACTTTCAAGTATGCAATGTGGGAAGCAGTGGAAGGGGATAGTTGGCGCAGGTTCATGGTTACGTTGCGCTGGGTTTTACACTGGCAAAAGGGTCACGAACAAGGCTTTTTGCCAGGGTAAAACCCAGCGGAACGTAATGCATTGTGCAGTTAGACACTTCCATTGGTAACAGCCAGACCTTCACCCAGCGATAACTTTACGTTGATGTTGTTGTTTTAAAGCGAAACTTTATATGCCGATAGGCGAAATCGTATATGACTAGGCGAAATCGCCTGTGTACAGAAAACGGTTGTTGTTGTTGTTGCCTCAAAACACGTCATCATAAGCATTGGCTCGAGCGTCGTCATCTTCTGCAGCTGGTTGGTTTGCGCCCCTCGGTTAGCGCTCGTGCCACTGCTCCCGCGTTCGTCGCCGTCGTCTTCTTCCGCAGCTGGCTGACTACGTTGCCGCTCATCATTCCAGCGTAGAATTTCACTTCTCTTCTGTCGTCGTAATGGTGATGCCGCGTTTACGGGGGCATGAGCCATAGAATATTATAAGGGGGTATAAGCCATTCATTGTCTTACGTAACGGATAGATTTAATTTTGAAGCAATTTAATTTCGAAGAATCGCAAGCGGCAATGGCAGGCGAATGCTTCTAACCACGCCACCGAGCAAATTCGAGACATCGAACGCAAGCGACAACGGCGGACTGCGGGCATACCGTCAGTGACGTCGTTCTCTCCGTCACAGCCGAACGCGTGTGTAAGCTCATAATTCAGAAATACTTTAATGAACCTCGGGATTAACCCAGTGATAAACAGCGGGGCCACACGTTTCCGCTTCGTTGGTTAACCATCATCATGGCGTGGAAGGACAGACGAATTTTTGTTTTTTCATTTTTAAACAAATTTTCGCCGTCTGACAGTAGAATGCTTAACGTTAACCCGGCGCCAGTAAAGTTATATTGGTCTTTTTTTTTCGCAGCAGTGATTGTCCCTGCGATCTCTCATTTGCGTAGAAAATATGATATAAGTAAATCTAGGTAATACCATTACAAGTAAGGTGCACGATAAAGGTGATTACGAACAACGTGGGTACGAAAGCAGTAAAATTTTCTTTGTGGGAGGCGGTGGAAATATTTATTATTCTGAAATTAACCGTGCAAAGTATATTTATTTATTTATTTATTTACAAAACCTGCAGCGCCGTTAAGGTATTAGACAGAAGTGAGATTTCAAGATTTCCAAATAACAACAAAGAAATAACAGCATGAATAATACTACTACATATTTAAACAACCTCTTTCAAGAAGTCGCAAAAGGCCATTGGTACACCAATGGCATATGTGGTCGCCGTTATTTCTGGAAAGTAATTGCATAAGCGGAAATATTTTTCTTAGAAATGGAATGCTTTATCACAGGAGAATAGACGGAAACGACGAGAGGCAACTTACCCAACAAGACGAGGTGAACTGGAAGGCTCGAAATAACAGCGCTCGGCAAATATTGCAACATTGTGCGCTCCAGAGCAGCAGGCGGCTCCTGCGCATTTATTTCGGGAGCCCGACAAGCAATACTGCAGTGGACGAGGATGTCATTATATGCGTCACACAGAAATTGTCTTTGATAAGAAGGCGGTGCATTTGCATGAAATTCTTCGCTGTCATAATCATGAAAACAGCGTCTGAGGCGCAAAGGAGGCGTACATGACAATGTTGATGATAAGCATAAAGCATGACACATACACACAATACAGTATGCGCCATCGTGATGGAAGGTAAGGCGTGCGGACACGGACAGAAGAGAAGAGAACCGGACAACACAACACAAACGGCGTTTGGCGTTTGTGTTGTCTGGTTCTCTTCTCTTGTGTCTCTGTGTGCACGCCTTACCTTCCTCCTCGATAAATCCATACCCACCAGCTCAACCTTATGTAGTTTTAAGCACTATGCGCCAATAATCAGATAGCTGAAGGAAAACAACAAAAAAAGAAGCCTGGATGGCCTCAATGTCAACAACGACGACGCAGCGATAACACATTTGCTCGCAGAGTTCACAACCGCCAAGTGCCCCAGTATGGTAAATTTGCAAGAAAACAAATCAAAAAAACTTCGCGTAGACCCATTTCTACCATGCACCATTGTATTCGCGTAATTCTTTTGGTTATTTGGATGCTTTTCTTCTTTCTTTTTCTGCTTTTTCTTAGTAGTTTCGGACGAGTAAAAGGGTTAGGTATTTACTGTTGTTGTTGTTGTTGCCTCAAAACATGGCTCGTACCCACGAGGGGGATTGGCCACACTGGATAAAGTAAAACATACACCTAACAACAAACAAAGGGGTAAAGGTGAATAATCAAAATTAAGATTTTGGCAACTCCTTAACACAGATTTTAAGATGTCCTATACATAAACTAACTAAATAAAAAAATTAAGAGAAAACTAACTACAAAAATAAACATAAAATAACATGTCCCACGGTCGGTACTCCAGCAGCGTAACCTTCCGGATGCTTCAATAAATTTGTGTACAGCAGTGATCATCGAACCCTGACTTGTGCCTAATTGACAGGCCCCAAAAGACAAAATGTTTGGCGTTGTAAGTGCCAAACCCAGATTACTGCTTGGAAATAACAGAAACATTCTACGGAGGGAGGAGAAGCGGTGGCAAGAAAGAAAGAAATGGTCAATAGTCTCCGGTTGATTACAAAACGAGCAGAGGTCAGAGATTGATAAACCGGATCTGTGAAGATAAAAATTTAGGCGGGGAACTCTGCAGCGGAAAGTTGGCAGCGTCACCTTACATTGGCATGAAAGGCACTTGCTCGTGTTCCACTGTTGGTTGGCACTCTCCCAGTCAGGTATTTACCGAGCGTGAGCATTATAGATCGAAAAGAAATGTACAAATGATTGATATAATTTGTGTAAAATTATTTTTGAAGTTACCTTTATTCCTTTTTCTTTTTGCAAAACTGACTTATAAATACGCTTAGCTTTATTTGATTTGTGGTTGGACTTTCAAGCATTTTAATTTATCTTCTTGTGATCGTAATACCATTGATTCGTGGCCTATCCGCCAGCGTGGTATGGTGCATATATTGAAGGAAATTGTGATCATCATCAAGGAAGCGATGCATCCACGTGGGGGTTGGCCGGTTCACCTCGAGCGAGAAGAAGATTGGTCGGTCTCGTGCGTTCCAGCACGGCGTTGCAGCCCCGCTTCAGAAACGACGGCGACTTCCCTCCAACGTGGCCGGAGTTCGGGCCGCCCAACGAATCTTAGACGCCAGCATCGCACAGGCTGCCACCCCTTGTTCAAGAACCGAGCACCGGCAAAACAGACATGGCCACGGCTGCTGCGACCACTGACAGGCCAAGTAAGTTCCATGTCCTGATGAAGTGCGCTATCCACCGCTAATGGTATTAATTACAAGCTCAATAGCAAACGTTATTGACTGTCAAAAGCAGTATATATATTTACCTATATTCAGGCAGAAACAGCGCTAAGAACACGGACTAAAATAAAGGCACACAGAAAACGTCACGTTGGGCTGCGACACCACAGAACGTGGTGTTTTATACTTGTCGTTACCTTTGGCCGTGTTCTGATCACAGTGCTCACCTGAATATGAACAACCCACTAGCCCAGTGGTTTTCCGTTATTAATTTCTTAGTCGATCGCAATATTGCGAAGCTGAGGAGCACCATGTAGTTTAAACTTATGCGCTCTAATGTTGGCCGCATTAAGGCCTGTAAACATCAAATTAGGTGCATAGGGTGAACCATATAGTATGCAAGATACACGGGGAACTACGATGAACTGTATACGCAGAGGAAGAATCCACCAAATTATTGCGAAGCTTCAATGAAGTTAGCGACCACAGCGTTAACGATAACCTAATCAGCCTGCGCATTCAGTTGCATTGTACGGATCTCATTAACAGCCGAGGCTTAGCCGGAAACATTTTAGGAAAATAGTGTTTACGAAGACGCATATTGGCTTTCAAATCTCGAAATGTAGTTACGTCAATTTTCATCATGTCGTATGTGGTTCTGCCGTGCGCAATCTCGCTTGTCTGTACATATCATACAGCCTTGCTCTAACACTCTTGACGTGGCCTTGCGACCTCGAGTGTCGCGGTGTTTTGGAAGTGGAACCGCGATATATCCGCTAAAGGAAGGGATATCCACTGCGTAAGATGTCCCATCTTGTAGCCTCTTGCATAGCGTCAAGCCACCGTCTTTTTATTTCGAAGGATTTTGGTAATAGAGCGCTTCATTGATGGTGATAACTGTAATTGGAAAGAACGTTTATTACTGCCAAAAAATCGCAACACACTTTATAGTATTTCCTGAGCAATTTTTTTAAAATAATAACTTTCTTATTCACTTACTGACGTACGAAAAAGGCACTGAAACGCTTTTTTGAGCACAGTAAGAAAATGTTCCTAAAATGTGAACAAAATTGCCTCGAAATCTCATGGTATCCTCAAAAGGTTACTATAAGCGCCCCTAGAAAATAAAGAAAGGACTGGGGCCATAGGTAGTATTAATATCAAAGACTCGCCCAACGCACTACCTTGCTAAAGTATTAATATCGCGCTGCTCCAGCTTTGAGCAACCAATGAGTTAAAGGGAAAGGAGTAATTAAACTTAAACAAAGCAAATTTAAGTTCCTCTGTCTAGCGCGCACGTACGCACACACGTAAATCGCAGAACAAGTGGACAGATGCCCCGCAAGCGCTAAGGATAGCGTCAATTTCTGATTTACCCTGCCGATGAGCGGTGATACGAAATTATCTTCCATAAGGATGACTGAAGAATCGCGCACTTTACGTCGACATAAAAAGGCAGACTTAGACACACACAAGCGCTACTTTCGAAAGTTTATTCTTGTGACCTGGTTACTGCGTTACTACTCCCAAATTAATCAATGTAATTCAAGCATATTAGAGTGCAGTACTTGAGAAAAAAAAAGAAACGACCAGCTATCAAACTAATTAAGTCCTGCTCGCACTCCCATGCAAATTGTAAATAGTGCCAGTGTTTTTAGTGAATGTGCTTTTTTGTGCCTGTGTGCAGTTCGTATACTTTTTGGTTTGGCACTTAGATGCTGTCTCTGACCTCCGGGGGGAGCAGTTGTGGTTGCTGGCGTCCCTGGGCCTGCCATTTATATGTTGCCAACGGCCGTCATACCGTAGGGGAGAAGCCTAGTCATATTTTATGTCCTCTGAAGAGTCTCTCGTTAAGTTCTTCAGCCGCGTTGTGAAGGCCGAGATTGAGCAGGCGGGCCGTGGAGGGACTATAGGGCCTGCTTCTTGGCTTTTCGGATGATTACGTCGACTTTTTTCTATTTCTGTCTTGGAAAAGACTGTGTAAGGGGACCACGTATGTTATCCGGAATAGGGCGAACGCTTTAGACTAGTAGGACTGTGTCCTGCTCCTTGTTGCCGTACTGTCCGTTGGAGTTTCGTCGAATCATATGCGTGACTTGTTTCGCAGAGTGATTCACGTGGTTCACGAGGATGGTATTCTTGGTATCCACCTGGATTATCAGCCAGATGATTTTGAGGTGTTTGCATGGGCGGATGGTGTGGCCATCCAGTTGAATTTTGAATGCCACTGCATTCGTTGGCTGTACACTCTCTCATGACAAGAAGCAGCTTTGATTACTATTTCGTGTTGACATGTGTATAATTTGTGACGGAATGTGAGCTGCCCTTACGGATGTTCTTTAAATTGCAGGCTTGGACAAGAGAAAAGCGTCGGCGAAGATGCTGGTGTCACTTTACCCCAGAGTAAGGAACTTGATTTTCAGCAGTGACTTTGGCTTCTCATTCTTATTTGGATGTAGTCATTCAACGATGAGTGGTAGAATCCATGCAAAGCATCTTACTCCATCTTATAGAGCAGCGCAGTAAATTATTTGCGCGGCAACATTAACTCGCAACTATAGTTTGCATGATCTTGATCGTATCTGCGTTCCGGGAAGACGTAATTTGTAACCTAAAAGGGTAGCGGTTTGGGTTAGTTGATATACCATGATTACTGTAGGAGAGCCTAGCACGAAGCAAGATGACTGGACGGCGAAACAAACAAGAACGAGCGCTTGTTTGTCTCATCGTCTTGTTGTTATTTTGCTTCACGCCACCACTCTCCCCAGTAAATTCATGTTGAACAGAGTTTCAACATGTTTAATTCAACGTAGCTTCACAAGCAGCCGCCACTACTAATGGTAATTTTAGCTACACCCTGCACTCCGAGTCTCATCGCTCCTCCCCAGCCTCCATCAAGTTAGACCGCAGAAGCAATACTCGCATGCTAAATCTTTGTAAGAGATCGAAGAAGAACGAAGTGGGTGCGCTGAATTTGGCAACTAGAGTGCGTTGATAGAGTCGCACTATAAGCGCGATACTGAGCTAGATTTTGTGCTGGTGCATACAAATCGAGTAATGATGAAGTGCAGCAAATTTGTAGATAGTGCAACTGTATTAGTATCCCGTGTAGTAAAGTAGGTTAGTGCCTACTTTACTAGACAAGATATAGAGAGAAGATTTTTCCGCGGCCTTTCTCTTATCGGTAAAGCCGGTAATAAGTGCACTTGCGACTTGAAAATGTGTTTGACGCCGCCGGCATTCACGATCACCATGTTGCCATCGCCAACAGGTGTGCCAATAAAAAACATAATTAAATGCTACGATAAAATAATGCACACCAGCGGATTTCAATCTTGCAGTAAATCGCGTCAGGAAGTGAGGCTTAGTGTCATCAGTTCCTCGATGACGTGTGAGCACTAAGACGTTCATGGCCTTAAGATGGAGTAATTTCGGCACATGCTTCGGTGCACGAGACGTGCTTAACGAGCGCGTAGGGCAAGGAAGCAAGCTTGTACGAAGTCGCTGCCATAAATATAAATACGTGAACATAAAATGGGAAAAAATGCAAGAAGTTGGGACCCCATGCAGCCAGTTGGACAAGAAGAATTGAAGCAGCGCTGAGCAAGCGCAAACATCACAAGCAGAATAACTGTTGAATGTGGCATTCGTGCACAGCTGTTTTCATTTAGGTACAGTGACGTCGAGCATGACGCGACACACACACACGCACAGACACAGCCATTATCACCGGAAAGGATTGCGAGGAAGGTCCAGATTGTTACTGCCCCGGAAGCAGCACTGGGGACGCTTTCTGTAGCCATGTCCTCTCAGTTAGGGATAGTCGCGTTTAACGAAGTGCTATGTGCATCTGATCGTTTTCAGATTCCAAAGACTGCCTCGGTGCTGCTGGAGTTCTTCATCAAGCGCGAGAGCAAGGTGTCGCTGATGCGCGAGCCACTGTCACACTTCTGCCAGGAAGAGGTGGTCCTCCATGCGCAAGAATGCCAACTCAAGCTCACCAAGCAGGTCATCACGTACCAGGACGTCCGCGATATGGTCGAGAATCTGGTCGGTCTCCATAACATGGTAACAATGCCTTCCGCAGCTCCGCCGACGTGCAGCATAAGCTGATATAGCGATAAACTGCAGCCATAACTTACACTTTTTGTACTATACGCAGTGCGTTGAAAGTCACTTTCTAAAGTTTTTCCACGTAAATCTGCGGCATATGCACATAATAAAATCGTGCAAGCTTTCTTTTTTGCCAACGTGGGCGCAATTGGCAATTATGTATACTTTATAAAGGTGCAATTTTTTGTCAATTTTATAATTCGATAACCTAAAATACATTTTCTAATAGACGTTTTTGTTGCCGACTTTACACATATAATGTATATTACAAAATTGAACGCGTGTTGTGGAATTAAAGAGAGGCGTAATTTATAAATCTTAAATGATTTTCCAAACTTCGCTACAAGACGTTTGCTTAAACGCTGTGAGAACATAAACTTCGCTAAGGTTTTATGCAGCATATGCTTCCGGTGTTGTTCTACAGCCAAGCTGTCGGTGTGAAGATGCGCTCGCAGGCTGGATAGCATGGCTTGTTTACGGATAGTTTAGGGGTAGGGTTGAAATTTAGACGAGTCTATGCTCTCTTTATAGACTATAGCACACCTGTCCTGTGTTTGTCTTCAAATTTTTCCATAGTCTGCGTCTACTCGACAGCACATGTACCGTGATATTACGCAACCCCCTACCTTCACCAACACCCGGGGCTTCCGCGCCAGGCTTTTGTCCTCCTATGTCTTGAGATCATGAACTCTTCTCGCGTCCCGTCCTCAGCGAATTCGCTGTGTCCCATGGTTCCTCTCAGCTTTTGCCTCTTCAATCAACATCAGCAGCACCACCACATTGTCAGAAGGCTTAATGAGGCTAAAGACTAGCTTAATATAAAATATAAACCGATGCTTCAGTCACTTTGTAAACGAGGGCACCATCATGTATCCCACGTATTTCGTTTTTTTTTCATTGCGGCACGCTGCTTGCTGGTTGCTGGCGAACATGTCATTGGTATTGGTGTACACAAATAACTTTATTGAAGTCATGGGCGCGATATGGCATGGTGACCAGGAGCACAGCTCTCGCACGCTTGAGCACAATGTTGAATGAAGACCACGTGCACAAAGCTTCCCAGGACGAATTCAGAAAGCTTTTGTTTCGTAAGCGCTCCCTGGCATTGACCGGCTTGTTTTGATATGTTCAGCTGCACGATTGGCTGTAATTTGCGTTTGCGGACAGTTTTAGTGCAAGTGTTTGTAAATATCGGCCCTCCTTCGTAACGGCCGATTCCGATTGGCTATTTCGGCGACGATTAGGCCATTATCAAACGCCTGTTGTAGTGGCAGGCGCTCGAGTTCCTGCCGATAGGCAAACTGTTTCACGTAAGACCTTTATATGAATAGGGACCCTGATTTATCGGGGTTACAATGGATAAACTAGTCAGGGGCCAAACTAAAGCTTTTCGTTCGCAAGTGTTGTTCATTAATAATGGGCCCTGCGTCACGATGGCTGACAGGTACTCTTACAAATGGTTTGAACATAGGAATGTTTTTTTTTTGTTAATACTGGACCGAATTTATGGCATGCTTGCCTCGCGAAGTTTCTTTATAGAAGCTGAGTGCCTTTTTACGTACGCAGCTAACGGTTGTCACCACGTCATTTTCAGCGAATGACATCGCTAAAACTAGATGATGTTCGGAATTCAAGACTAATGACGTGTGAATTATTTTCTTCGCTATGCGGCAATTTAATTTTTCTTCTGTCTTCGGCAAGTCTAATAGATACTAATGATACTAATTGACAATAATGACACGAAATGTAGAGGTGTAAAAGAGCTCTCGGCGACATCAGCGTTAGAAATCTAACGGAACAAGACACGCTCGTTCCCAGGAGGAGAAAGTACAACGCAAATTATGCACTGCTCATGATTGCTACGATGCCTTAACCATTGTAATAGCAGCACACGCTGCCGCTACTGAACTAGACGTTTGCTCTAGTAGTCTTAACGAGTAGGGCCTTAACGAGTACAGGAGCTTCAGATCAGCCGGCAACGAAGCTTATCGCTTACAGATCGCTAGCGTCACCACACTGTCACGTGACTTATGTCATATTGGCAGATTGTCCCCTTAGGGAACAGACACTGCCTCAACCAAATATGCGAAAACATTGTGCCTTCAACTCACCTAACAAGGCAGAACGAGGACCAACACTCATGCATGTCAGAAATATCGAAACGCGTGCTTACAGGATACCCATAGAAAAAATGGGATTCTCTCGAACATCCTTGCCTTCAAGTTCGGAATGTAATCTTTTTTTGTTTTGTAACGTCAATGAATTGATGCAAATTATGCACCACTGTGTAGAGTTTATACCAGATATTTTATTTTTGAACTCACGTTCAGAGTAATCGCACATAATCTCGATCTCAGTTGTGAGCTGTCTGCCCAGCCCGTGCTGGCTTGCCAATTGGATGAAGGGACATCTGAAGACTAAGCCATGGCGAGGAAAGACTGGCGGCAAGCGTGCACTAAGAAAAAACTGAGCGTTATCGCGGTTGTCGTTTAGTTCTTTCCGCCAGTTCCCGTGATCCCCGACAAAAGATGACTTACTCCTAAACATGTTGCAAATTCTGATCTATAGGCTTTATTTTTTTTCTCCAAGGCCGGTTTCGATTCCCTTATGCAGAAGAAAATTACTCGAGACCCCTTAGACGGCCTCCTCCATGGAATCTCTGAGGCGGAAAATGAGCATACAACCGCCCGTGTGTTGTTCGATTCCGTGGTAGTACTGCTACTGGGAGGACCCAAATTAACTTCAGGATGCACATTTTGTTTTTCTTTCTATTTCTCCTGTTAGTTTATAATGTGCTTTGGTCGCTCATGGACGGCCAGAGAAAAGAGCTCGCACGCGCGTGCTTTCCCGTGAGTGGTTTTCAGCGTGACAAAAAAAAAAAAAAAAGTCCTGTAAGGACGCCGTAACAAAAGCACAGAGGGGGTGACTTTTGTATGAATTTTCGCACAGAACGCACTCAGACTCATCTGAACAGCTAAAACAGCTAAAATAGTCTACTCAGAAAATATACGGCAATTTTCATGCAGGTATAAGTTAACTTCTTGTCACAGCATATTTTAATTTGGAAAACATCAGTGCCTGTATTCAAAAAATGCCTGCAGCTATAATTGTTCGTAAGAGAAAATTTGGGGCATTCCTCACGCTGGATGCTCTATTGACGAAAGTGGACGGCCAATGACGAAGAGCGCTTACGAACTAAAAGCTTTTTGAATTCATTCGCTGAAAGCTTTAGGGGGAGATCAATTTAATTTCCGTGAATGAAGAGTTGTGAGAGAAAACTACATATCTTTTACTGCTTTATATTTGCGACCACGGAGACCAAAAAGTGAGAAAACATTCTAAATTGCCATGCGTAGTAATTTTGTAGCGTGTCGATAATTATTCATAGGTCCAAATGTTTTTACATGCGTTTTAAACCTGATCCACCACTCATGCCAGTACACGCATTACCACGTACTTCGACTAGTTACATCTGAAACCGAGAGACATTTAAGCTAAAATAGTGCCCAAAACAGATTTAAAGCAGGATGTAGAATTTAAGAGTAAACTTAATCTGATATTAAAATCATCCGCGTTAAGCCACACAGCAGCAACGCAGCGAACGTATACATGGCGGCTATATTACTTAATAATTTTTTGACTTCTTGACTCTGAGCTGCGGCTGGAGGGTATAGAAAATTGAAGTTGAAAGGAGCTAGTCAGTACCGTATTGTGTTCCCTATTATTACTTTTCTACGCGTCTGTCACGCTGTAGCTCCCATTAGGCTCGACCAACTCGCCCAGTTTTCCATCTTATTGAAAAGGCCATCCGGGTTCCATATTTCCTGCAGACAGCTACGTCGCGATTCGCATGCAAACTGAGCTGTCATACTTTGTGAGGTGTTGCTTACTAATAAGTTGAATGAATGTGGCAAGGAAGATTTTGCGGTTGAATACGCTCAACCATCTTCGACACTGTTTCTCCCGCAGTGCTTAAAGAAAAATCCGGAAGTTGCGAAAGAACTCGGTAACACCGTACGCAAGCTGACTATCATCGTGGGCGAGGTAGCGACTTCCTTGGAGAAGATTGCCGAAGTCCCCGTCACGGATTGGATGGCCATTGGCGATGCTATTGTCAACAAGCTTGAACGGGTGGGCATTTTAAAGACGTTCTACTCTGAAAGATGAGTGTGTTGTTTCGCGTGGTTTGAAAAGGTTTTGCTCAGAGAAACATCGCAAGTACTGCTTAGAAAAATCAGCTGAGAAGCGTGTAAGTAAGATTAGAGCACTCAAAAATACCCGATCTAGCGATCGACTATCTTATGCTGAGTACGTCGGTTCTCGTCAAATCACCGAAACTAATCCTGTTTGATCAGTACTTGAGAAGCAGACCTCAAAGATTTATAATGCTGATGAGTGCCCAGTTTCCGTAAAGTGGTGCAGCTATTCGCCTCAAACGAAGCAGTTTCGGCTTCCGTGGCAATGAGTGGCTTCTTCCCTTAACAACTTGCATTATATTTATCAAGCCAAAGCAGAAAATTCGAGCGAACAAAGTTGACCAAGACTACAATAATCTGAGAAGCTGAAGTTAATATCTATGATGACATATCAAACAATATCGCACACGCGCCGACAGCTGCAGATATGTCTGTAAAGAGATGGGAATAATTTTTACAAAAAAAGAGAATATACATGTAAATGATCTGCGAGCTCGGAGCATCTGCTGAATCGCCGTGTTTCATAAAAATTTGTTGATGAAGACACTGGAGTTAAGAATATAAATATAAGGAAGAGTTCGACATATCGTCTGGTGGAAGGATATCACTGACAAACAGTAAAAGGCGACGCCAACCATAAGACAAAGATCACGAACATTTCACTGTCTCGATCTTGTTTATATTGAAACGTCTTTGTCAGATGGCGAATTAACCGCACATACACGCAACAATAATTTTCATCTTGTTGATTCAGTTAGGAAACAGCTGTCATGATTAGTAAACATTAAAGATGAAGGTGCGGGGTTAGATTTCGTGCAATGTCTATCCTGTTCAGACCATCCCCGTCGACATCGTCGTCGTTCAATGCAAATTGTTCAGGGATAGCATTAGAGGAAAACTGTTGCGATGAAACAAACGAAAAAAAGCCTTCTGACGCTATTACCGGGAATTCTGCATCGACAATCGACGATATTGACATATATATATATATATATATATATATATATATATATATATATATATATGTCTAGCAACTTGGTGATAAATTGTACGGATTCCTTTCCTTATACACTTCTATAATTTTACGGCATGAGTTTTCTTCTGAAGCGGAAAAAGTATGTTGGTTGAAAATGTGATTTGCTTATTCCTAATCAATGGTAAGCCGAGTTCTTATGCAGCTCTACGATGACTGCAGCAAAGGTTCACGTGTTTTCTTTACACGAGCAGCAGAGATTGAAAGCAAACCGACTGAATGAGCTTTTAAGATTGAAGTATTGCATATGCTAAACTTCACCTACATATTTTGATACGAGTTAGTATTTTATGTGCCACTAAGAACAATGTTAAATTACCATCAAATACAATGACAATATACATTAACCAAACAGACGAGACGAGAGCAGAGCAGTTGCGATGCCATAAACAAGTTTTAACGTTATGCTTCTGCTATTTGTAATTCCCTAGAAGACTTACGAATGTCATAGACCACAGTATGGCCATTGCTCCATCCAGTTCAACGCCAACTCTTCTCATAGCTTTGTACCTGTTGCTTACTTCGCAGTTAAATCCACCTAAACCACTTCCGTTCGCCACGTTTATCCCACGGATGCGTGACTTCAAGAGCTTGAAGATGCTCGGGGCTGGCGGCTTTGGGTACGTTCGCATGCAACAGTCACGCACCTATTATTCGCTTAAACGGTGTGAACCCCGTAGAGGCGAGCAGGAGGTGTGATTCTGTCAGCAAAATACGCACAGACACATGCACGCTAACACCCACGCACGTAAGCATGTATTCTGGGTACCCGCGCGCACACAAGTACGCACGCACGCACGCACGCACGCACACACACACACACACACACACACACACACACACACACACACATACACACACACATGCAAACACAGGAGCCGATTCGTGATGCAAGACTTCGTATGAACGAGAAAAAGCAGGGCAGACAAGAAACCAAGGAAAGTTTAGGCGCAACTTAACTATGTTTAACCAATAAATTATCCGTATATTAATCATTCTTAGTAGGACATAAGCTATATTTGCAAAAGTTGGCGGGCGTGCTTAGTAACACCAGGTGCAGTTAATAAGTTATGGGGTTTTACGTGCCAAAACCACGATTAGATTATGAGGCATGCTGTAGTGGGGGACTCCGGAATAATTTGGACCACCTGGGGTTCTTTAACGTGTCCCCAAATCTAAGTACAGCGGCTGTTCTCGCATTTCGCCCCCATCGAAATGCGGCCGCTGTTGCCGGGATTCGATCACGCGACCTCGTGCTTAGCAGCCCAAGACCATAGGCCCTAAGCAAACACGGCGGGTACCAGGTACAGTTGCTTCAGCGGAACTGCTTTTACACACTTTTCTTAGAAGTTCTTGATTTGGCTGGTTAGGGTTACACGTTTCATAGCAATATTCAAGCTGTAACACACACGGTAATAGAGGGCTTCAGGTTATTTTGACCACGTGGGGTGCTTTAACATATTGCAATGAAGAACCCAGCACCTACACCACTTGCTAAGAGGTTTATTAGCAACGCACGCAGGCGAACGGGCAGCAGTCACACGCGTTCGGCCAATGACAGCAACCACGAGCTCATGCCGGTGGTGATGCTGCTGAGGCGCAGGCTACTCTTCTTCATTACAATATGCTTTAATCTAGTCGGTGCAATACTTATCCGGGGTACTAATAAGTGTAAGTATGCGAGCGTTCTTGCATTTCGCCTTCATGGAAATGTGGTCGTGGTAAAATCCACTGCTTCAAGAGAGCCCGTCGTATGAAGGTGTGACAAAACGACGAAACTTTGCACGCCCTCCCCTGGCATCCTGCGTAAAGGGCACAGCCACGTCAGAAATTGTTCTGGAGAGAAGAGCTGTCAGAGTCGCAATTGATGTGCGAAAGGCCAGCACCAAAACTTGCTTCAGGCACTCGAGCTCGCTTGTTTGGCGCCAAATATGTGGAACAATTTTGTTATATAAACATTTCAGAGGTCTGTAATCAAGAGGTACATCAGGCGCAGAAACAAGTAGTGCCGTCATTTTTGTGATATCACTTAACCAGTTATGTAGGGCTATATGTTCTGACTTAAACTGGTTGATGCATGCACTCATTTACACACCGTGGTACACAGTAAAGTAGTACCTGCAACCACTTAAACTAATTCGGCGCGTAGACAAGAAACTTAGGTCATGCGCATATGCCACACAATGTCGTCAGAAATTGAAAACATTTATTGTAGTATGCTTTTTCTCCAATGTAACATATAGTGTTTTCACTTTAAAAATTTTCAGCCTAGCAAGAGCTTTCACGATTTAGAGCCGGCAATGTTCGTGAGCCTAACTTGCACTCCGCAGGGCCGTATATTTGGCCAACTACCGCCCTGCGAACTTCGTGACGACGGTGAAGCTGGTGAACATGGACCGGTTCAGCCGGCACAAGCAGGCAGCCATGGACAAGGTTGTCGCGTCCGTCATCAGGAACCCATTTCTCGTCAAGTATTATTGCTGCTTCTGTGTCAAGGTGAATCCATACGACTGCATGACTCGTCAGTATGTCGCTGGCAATGGAATAAAAGAATTAAGAAATGCCTCTGAACCATCAAGCTATTTTTCGACAGACCAGTGAAAGCTTTTCTGCATATACACGCAGTCACAAGTCGGAATATTAATGGAATATCGGTGGTGATATGCAAGCCCTTTCTCTAACGCATGTACGTGTACAAAGCACGCACGTTTCTAACACATGCACGTTTGACATGCACACATGCGCATGTCAAACAGAAGGACACGTACACCAAATCAAGTCTGTAACTAAGCAGTTCTCGTGCGGCATCGTATGCCTATGCAGTTATGAAGTTCACCCCGAACGCTCCCTTCCATCACGTGTGCTATTCTAATGTACTTCTGCGGCCACATTGGTCATCGCTTGCCCACACACTTTCTACTAGTATTGTGCGATATCGGCTTGTTTATGAGCAGCTACACACTGTGCGGCCTATATTTTTCGTCACCCATGCACCAGTTTGGCCTGTAGACAGCTTTTTTCCTGTTCGTTTCATTCGTTGTAACTGGTAGCCTCAGTGTACATTTACGAGTTACTGCTCAATGGGCACTTAACCAAAACTTTCTTACCTTATAACAGCGACTATTTTATCAAACAATATCCTTTAGCGAAAAACATCAACTAATACACAAAGTTGTCACTAATGTCATCGCCATAGTAAAAATCGCCGTAAGCATGCGTGTGCACTCAACTAGAATAGTAGGCCCTATTATAGCTCATGCTACTCTGACAACGCCCATTATTGCTTTGCCTATGGTTTCCGGCTGGTTCCTGGTGCAGGGTGCAAAGGCACAATGCACTGAATCACCATTCACTATTACTCCAAAAGGAAATAACTTCTGAACATGTTAAAAGCCCAAATTCAGGGTGTTGTGATTCCTGTACAAAATTGTGGTAGCTCAGCCTTCTTCTTTTACCTCCGTGAGCTGTATGGTGTGATGCCGATTTCACGGGTGTTTTGCGCACTGATGACTGTCTGATTACTCGTGTTTTCTCTGAAATTTAATTGCGGTAAGACCATACATTGACACTCTGGCATATTATATTGAAGATATGAGAAAATATTGCGTAATTATTTGTCCATTTAAAGTTATTTGATACATACGGTACTGCAAGGCATCGTGTCAGAACTTCTTTCACAGTCGCATGCAAAAAAGTATTACATAGTTGAAAACAGAACACTACATCAGGATACAACGGTGTACACCCAGTATAATCTTTATCTACGCCGAAATATATCAGTCAACGTCAGAGGCAACTTACGCTTTTCGAAAGGAACTTTCTTCTATAAACTTTGTTCTGCAAACTAATTGCTTGCCTGCCCCGGGGATGTATTCTGTAAGAGTCCACCAAGTGGACATGTCTATTTCGTCTGCTGTTGAAGTTCTGATTGGCTGGGCTGGGGTGCGCTTCAGCAGGAACCAGGTGCCACAGCCAATCAGCACTTCAGCAGTAGAAGAAATTGACATATCCACTAGGTGGACTCCTACAGGAATACCTCCCCAGGTAGCTCTAAAACGAAATGTTAATTTCTTTCCAAAACATGTTTTATTTTGGCTCACAAGAAGGTGTTCAACTAATTGAACGGATTCATCGAAAAGAGACTAGTGAATTGACCATGGCAAACATTCCTCAGGCTAAAACTTGGACTTGAATCGTGACAGGAGGCGTACGTAACCATCATGGAGTACATCGCTGGCCTAGATCTGATGCGCGTGGTGACCAAGGAGGAGTACTTGGAGATCGAGGCGGTGCGCATCATCATGGCGCAACTGATACTTGCGCTGGAGCATATGCATTTGCGCGGATTTCTCCACCGGGATGTCAAGGTGTCCAAGTGAGTGGCGGCTCGTTCTTGCAGGCGCACTACAAGTGGATGTAGCGTACCACCAATGCTGGAGCTCAGTACGAGTCGGCGGGCACCGTAAGCTCGTCTCCACCGGATCGTAGATATTCTGGATGCTTATATCTGTTCAGAGACGCTGTGCTTTCAACATGATACACACGTGCAAGGTCAATCAATAAACAAATATGGAGCTCGTGAACCCATGTTGAAGTGGTAATTATCATCAATACTTGTAAACATTCGTACTGCTGCGACAGTGCGACACTTTTTTATGGCATTACGAGCGCAATTTTTCAGGCTGAGTGCGTGATGGCTTCGTTAATACGAGGCACGCTGAAAACAGTATTGTGGAGTTATTCTTAGCTATTACGATCCCCGTGTTCTCCTAGTTGGCTTGCTTTTGGCAAAAAAATTTACTTCCTACGAGTGCATATCACAGATTGGTGAACGCATACAATGAACTTTCTTTCCAGCATGCTAATTTTGCCGGGCGGACGAGTGAAAGTCATCGACTTCGACACAGTTAAGGTCTGCAATGGTCACTGTGAGTGCAGTCTGTTCTCTTTTAGATTACATAAACGCTTTAAGAAATGCCAGCGTTCTAGCATTAGTCATTTTTACTGACAGAACAAGAATACCAGCGAAGTGTACATGTGTATTCAAGGAACAAAGTACTTGCGTCCATCACTAAGTAGGCCACGATACCCTCACCAGTCTCCCCGACCATTTTGATACATGCATATTGCATATACATATTATTATTTCGAACAATATAATTTCGGACAAGCTCACATATCCTCTTGCTGCACTTAAATGAGTGTAATGCGACAGCATAATGGCGTCCTGCCATTCGATGATAGTCCGTTGACATCTGCCGTATGAACCTCCTTCGACTCTCATAGTTATGACTTCATGACTTTTTGACTTTACTACTTTATTACGGCTTTATTATCTGCTGTTACTACTCTCAAGCCTGGCTAGCTTGGTCTACTGTCTCTGCTTACCTACTCCTCAAGACCTTACGTTCAGCTGATTGTCTATTGATGATCCATCATCCAGCTGTACAAGTATTTACCACAATGTTCATTACATAGCAGTGTCAGTAGTCGAAAAGCGCACAACAGCACAACAGTACTGCATCACACTTTTCTCAATTTCGTTGCGTCGTCTGTCCCATTGAAATCCTTCGGATGACAAACATCGTGCACTGGTATCCTAGTCGGCTGACTTGTGCCTGAGTCATGTATATTGCCCTGAGTGGTCCGTTACGAAAGCTCTAGAAATTTCTCCGAGTCCCTCTCAGCTTTACTGTAGCTAACTTATTGACAAAGAAGTACAGCCCTTGGCCTGCACATCGTAGGAGCGCTGCAAAAAAAAAATGTGGTTGCACCAATTCACCGAAATTGCGCTTTGGTTTACGAAGGGCGGCTTAAGCATCTAAATATAAGCACACGAACTTTTACGCATTCCGGCCCCTTATTATCAGATGAAGCCAAGCGATAGGGAATCAAACCTACGACATCGTTATGAGTAGCACCGTAGCCACTGGGCGACCGCAGTGGGCCACGAGTGTTGTGGTTTGGGCGACTTGGTAATGCACGAATCTCTATAGGCTGCGCTGCGAAAATAAGATGACAGGAGAGAGAAAGGACAGGTCACACCAACGTGTGTTTCGTGTCAACCCCGTCCGTTATATTTTTAGAGCATCACATGCATGAACTGTAAAGGAGAGTGGCTAAAATTCAGCCAGCGTAGATGTTACTTGTTTTTTCTTTTACAACTTAACGAACAAAGGGCGACACCGGAGCCAGATTAAAAAAAAACTGTAATTAAAAATGTAATTTATATTTCGAGCTATTCTATAAAACATGGAAGGAGTTTCATGTAGTCTTTGCTGTCTTAATTATAGCCAAAACCGTGGAGTGTAGGCGTTACGTTTCCTAAATTTTCTGCACTCGAGCAGCAGTGACATAGCAAATTCCTGCGTATTTGCCACTGCGTGGTGCCGACGCACTGATACATTTTAGTTATGTGGGGAGGTTTTGTCAATTCAGATATCTACTTTACATGCACGATCTCGTGATTCACATGACGGATTCCTCTACGATGATGAATGCATGCGCAACCATGCAGTTGCCAAGCGTCTCCTGAGGGGCTACTTTCGGAGAACACCTTTCGAATTCCACGATGGCGAGTCGGCCGGCACCATACCGTACATGGCGCCGGAAATCCTCAAAAGGAGACCGTATGGTACGTCCTATATACTTTGTAGCCAACAGTAAATTATAATGTTTCAAAATTAATAATAATTATGCTCACTGCTTGTCGGCCGCAAACCACATTACTCAACATCTTTTTGTTCTCCTTTCCTTCGTGAGGTTTGCGAAGCATGATTACGGGGCTTCACGCTTCAACTATACGCGCCTACACACACGCAGCTCTTTCGCGTTCGGCGGGATGGTTTATCCGGTACTATTGCCACAATATGCGGCGCAGTCAGTGGCCCTTCATTGTGCGCAGGTCGCGCTGCCGATTGGTGGTCGGCGGGCATCGTCATGTACAAGCTGATGACAGGCCGGGTGCCGTTCCGAGGGAAGTCCAAGCAGTTGCTTCGCGAACGCATCATCACGTCGCCGCTAAAGTGGCCGCGGGCCGACGAGCATCCACACTCGGCGACCACGCCGGCCAAGGACATGACGTATCGAATGCTCAAGAAGAACCCCGTGGAACGGCTCGGCTCGCGCAACTACAGCGACTTGAAGACGCACCCGTTCTTCGACCAGTTCAACTGGCAGATGCTTTACAACAAGACCGACTTGTGCGAGATACCGAGCATCGCCGAAATTATGAATAGCGACGCCGCGAAAGACAGCAAAACTGTGGACCCCGACGACAAGCGCAAGCACCAGCAGATCGATGAAATGACCGACGTGAGCGCCGAGAGCCAGAAACCGTTGCTCTGCTACGCTTCGCCTAGTTTCAAGAAACTCATGCTCAAGGTACGTACATATACCTAAACGCTTGCGAGGAAGCGATATTGAGGCTGGATTCGTGTTGGGTATAATGTCATCGTCATATATGCTCAAGCATAACTTAAAAAAAAAATCGTCTTCGTGTATGTTCAATAGTACTTAGGCAAGCGGCTCTTATGAAGTTGGCTCCTCTCACTCTGGAAGCCACAAGTTTGGGAACTCGGGCACAAATTGAAGAATAAGTTTCTTTTGCCCACGTTTTCTAAAATTTGAAAGGTTGTCTAGGGAAGTTGTAGCCGTTCTCAAGGGTTGTTGCACCGTCAGTGACGATGACTAGAGTGTGAAAGCACTAACAAAATAGGCACGCTCCGGCGAACCGAGTCGTGACAGCGAATTTTAATCCACCCAGGTCAAGGCGAGCAAGACGACCATCAAGCTATCCGACTCATTCATGGAGTCCAGCGGGCAGAGCTCTACAGTCATCGACTACAAGGCGAACTCTCCGATGTCCATGAGCAGAACTGCACCGCTGAGCAGTAAGTGCGCACACGAAACACTCTGTTATAGCCTGCTCCGGTATCGTTACTATAATTCTTCGCTCATACAGGAGCACACTCTTCCTCTGTGACAGTTTTACAATTTACTGTCTCAAAAACATTCCGGGATTGTCTCAGGGCATTGATGAAAGTATTAAAGGCATAACTGCTTGACGCCAACTGACAAACAACTCCAATTTTATGGCCTAATACACGCCGGTTCTACGCACCATACATTACGTAGGTAGGCGGCATGTAAGGTATGGAAACTACTGCTGTCATGGCGGCTTCTGTCGGTACCTTTCGGCGTTACTAATGGCGCCTTGTCACATCACTGTACATGGTGACGATCTTGAACAAGCGTTCGTTCTTTGCAGGTATGGAAGGTAAAGACAGCGTGACCACCGAGAAGGTGGACCTTATGCTTTACCGGAAGAAGAAATACTTGAAGTTCTGGGGCTTTGGTTTCTCGCTGCGGCGTGTCCAGGGAGAGGAAGCGAGCTTAACCTACGTGGACGTGAGTCTCACGGTGCCTGATCGAACGCGTTTCACTCAGGCGCGGCCGCTCAAAAAGGGACGGTAGGGAGCGCACATGCTCAGGCTTTTCACATTTGAAAGCGTGCGTTGACGTTACCTGCACTGCCTTTGTCAAAAAGTTGAAAAGTTGAAATGACGTTCAGCGCGTGATAGAAGTGTCAAGACCGTTCTGTAGGGCCGTCGTTAATACATTGCGGGCTTGTGCAGTAGCCCTGCATCAGACTCATCATTAGTAGCCCTGCATCAGCTTTGAAATAACGAAGCCCGCATGCCAATTGCGAATAGAAAAAAAAAACCATTGTTCATGGCATTTAATATAGACCCCACCATCATCGTGAAGATCGAAATCCACCAGGGTACTAATTGGCAAGCAATATATTGGCCACCATTGAACACTGATGCCACACACCAGTCATCTTTCGAGAGGCATGTGGGGTTAGTTCTCTTGAAACAGGATTGAAAGCCTTATTCCAGACGCGCAAGCGCCCATTTGATACCTTTTCTTTTTTTTATCTGTCACAAGCTTTCTTCAGAGCTTGGAAAAAGAACCACTAGACGATAGTCATGGAAACAATTTTATTAAGGTGTTTCTGAGCATGCTGTAGAGCTTTTGAAATACTTATTATGCCCTCAGGGAATACTTAAGAAATGCATAATTGAACTTAACAAATTAGTTACCTGAACATACTTGAAAAAATAGTCTCAGTAAATTAAAACGACTACGATCAATTTGCTGTTGGTCTCATGCTCTAATGTGTGCCACTTTATTTTTAAATTTGGTTCTAAGTTACGTGCACCACACGGCGTATTTAACTTACGTATAAACGTATAAGTATGACCTTTCACGCGGAAAGCGTTGTACTTTTAAAATTCGTGGCGGTGAGGACGCCTTCTGTGCGCTGACTAAAATGTTTGAAAAACAAGGAAAGCGCTCGATATGGTACGTGCTTTTCGAACGCTTTTCATCGGTCTGCTTACCCGTAGTGCCTATCTTACGAATGCGCGCACCGGAAAACACCCGACCGTACACAGCAGCAGCTTTCCTAGCTAATGACCCAAATGAACAGCCGAGGCGCAACCGTGACACGTTAGAAACGTCCTTCCAGCTAGCATAGCATAGCATATAGCTGGCCGCTTTGGCAACGCAAAGGCTGACGGGTGCCGCTTTCTCTGTACCTGCGGCTAGACGGTGACCAAGGGCTCGCCGGCTGACATGTCCAAGGTGCTGCCGCTGGACTTCATTCTGAACGTGAATGGAATCGCGGTAGCGGATGCGCCACTCCCCCGGGTCAAGAAGATCATCAGCGGTGCCGGCGACCAGATGGTGCTGTCGGTGATGTCTTCGAGCCCGTACCGGCTGCTCACAGGCCGTCGAGACATGCTGGGTGTCATTCGTGGCATGCCCCTAGAATCGGCCGTTGTTAAGGCCGCGGCACTCAGCTGCATCGGCGCTAGGCCGTACGGCATCGGCATCCTCGACGTAGACGTCGCAGACGACAGACTGAAACAGTCGGCTAAGTGCTTCGTGCTACTGGTGAGGTTCAGACAATGCGTCCCGCGTCATCGCATAGTTTTAGAGCATTGCGCGGCGCGCCTAGTGAGTACGCGTTGAAGTAACGTTGTGCTGCATTGATGGAACTGTTGAGATATGATAGCGTTGGCATTTACAACAATTGACTGATTTAGTTTAACGTTAGAGTAAGCGCGGTAATAAGGGAAATAGGGTTACTGTACAACGAAAGAACTTTGCGGAAAACAAGTTTTAGTACAGCGTGATATCGTCGTATACGTGCAGGGAACGCTATTCAATTACGCCTTGAAATTCGCGTACATAAGTGATCTTATCGATTCGCAAAGCTTTGCATCTGCGTGCGAAAACTACGAGAAGCAGCACAAAGACAGCCGGGAGCATGTTGTATTTGTACTTTCCATGCCTGCCCGATCGCCGGCGAAATCAGTACGAGCCAGCCGTCACACTTAGCTCTCCACCTCGCCGATAGATGGCAGTGCTATTTCAGAAGTTTGTCTTGTTAATCCTCGAAGCATTAGGAATGAGAAGCGATCTCGAAAAGTCCGCAAAGTCATAATTGAAGCGGGCTCATACTAAGCGAAAGCGTTTTTACACAGTCATTTTTTGCGCACGAACTGCTAGAACAGCAACGCTGAATTCAGCTCGGCCGCGACCACCATATATGGCCACGCTATTTCGAAAGCACGCGAAGCCAGTACGCTAAATCCGAAAAATGGCGTGCGTGCTAAACATTATGGGCCGTGTAGAGTATGCTGTGAATGCGCATTCCTCGCATCCCCCCTATTATGCTAAACGCGATAAAATAAGACTAATAGCATGGTGAGGCATATGGTCATAAAGCTAACGCTACATGATTTAGGAAAGGGATTGTTGGTGCGGGAGCGCTCCTGCAAGAGCACTTCCGAAAAAGCAAGTCGCTGCTTTAAGTTTGTTTCAGAGTACGCGCGTAGTCAGTGTTCTATCAGATTATAACGGTGCAGACTCTCACGCTAAGATTTTCCACACTTTCCTTCTTTCTTTGCCTGAGCTACGAATTGCATCGCGTGTATACTCCGCATGATGTTCCTTACACTGTTTTCTTGTTTTCGGAGTAAACGACTCTCTATAAAGTAGATGCTTCCGAATTGTAATTTCACCGTTTGTATAACTATCATCCTGCTCTTTGATTACGCTTTTTCTTTTTAGTCATCCTCTTTAAAGGTAGCGTTTAAACACACTGGTAAACAAAAGAGGTGACGCACGTTCACACCGCCAGCGTTGTGCCTTCGCGTCACTACAGTACGCACGAAGTGGCGCGTTACGCATCTGTTATACACACGCAATCGCCAAACCGCTTGCATAGCGTGGTGTAAGGAAAGCTACACTAATTTGTTTTTCAACCTTTCTCGAAACCGAGCAAAACGCGGTTTTCGCGGACGTGCGAGTCAGAACAATTGCGTCTCGTCGTTGCGACTGATTCGTACGAGAATCCGCGCACACCAGTGTGACTGTAGCTTCGCTTTATCGGCGTGTCTCCTTCCAGTACGAAACGCAATACGAGCTCGATCTTGTAAGCGAGAATCCGGAGAAGAAGAAACGATTTAACGGTCACATCAACTAGCCCCACTGGGCTCGCTGTCTAGGAAGATTTGCTGCTGAGCACGAGGTCGTAGGTTCAATTCCCAGACGCAGCGACCGCATTTCGATCGCGGCGAAATGCTGAGACGTCCATGCGCTGAGCATTGCGTGCAGGCTAAGTAACGCGAGGTATAGTCAGAAATTATTTGCAGCAATTCCCAATATGGTGCTTGTTACGACCCTCACGTTGATGTGGGACTTTAAATAATTTAAACATCACCAAGCATTCAACGTCGTGCTCGATGTCCTAGAATATTCCCTGATACACCCCACCCCATCTTGGTGCTTTTATACTTCTAACGCTTCTATACTTTTTTAAACGTAAATATTCATCTTATTCGCTTGCAGTACGCCGACGTAGTCAGCTCGAACAACAGGATGGTCTTCCCGGGTGATGTGCTATTCGAGATCGACGGCACAAAGGTGGAAGGCATGTCGCGGATGCAGGTTGACCAGATCCTGGGCGCTGGCAAGCCTGAAGTCACGCTGTCTGTGGCTCCCCTGTCGCCGTTGCGCAAGAGGCGCTTCCTGGTCTCCAAGTTGCACGAGACAGGAATGACCGACATTAACGTTCCATCGAAGTCCACGGCTGCTGATATAGACTGATTACTCTATTATTTCCCATGTCCTCCGACAATTGAATTGTCGTATTTGTATGACGCCTGCGTTAATATGCTTGGCGGAAAGCGCTTAAATTCAGAGCACTTGTTTTACGCCATTGAAAGACATGGGACGCAATCTGCCGCCCATAACGATGTTGCTACTTTGGCGACATGCCGCCAGTATATCTTTGTGTTATTTAAGGTACGTTTAGAATATCTTTTGTAATTACGTTGGATTTGAGCGTTACGCCTCTTTAATGGACCATATTAGGGTGGTTGGCGACTATGCGAATTTATCGCCTACTTATAGTGCTTCAGTCTAGCATGCTGGAATCCTGCTTGTGGTTACCGTTAGCAAGTAAGGCTAAGTGTGTGTGTGAACTCGGAACCGGTGGTCACGCAAGAGTGCAACTACTTGCTGCAAATGACTGTAGTAACGACGCTATTCAATGACAATTTCGAAGGTACGACATCGGCGAAATTTCGAAACCTGGGTATACCAGTGATAATCCTGTGGTTTCTGGTTATCGTCTTCGCTATTTTGTTATGTATGCCGTCGAGTGAGGTACAATCAAAAGTTGCTGTTAGCGCGCACCTCAGAGACGTTGGAGTCATGTTTGGCTAGAGAGTATTATTGAAAACAATGTCTTCCTGGAATTTTTTATAACGGGTAATCTATTTCTAACATTTTTCTACCCTCGTGGTGAATACAAGGCCACTGGGCCACAGCTATGCACCACCATGGTTACTACGTATGTGCCCCTGGGGTTAGTGGGTCGTTGCTGGGTGTGGGCAACTGTAGTTATGACTATGGTGATGATGAGTGTGGTGATGGCGATGATAATGATGGCAATGATAATGATACCCGATCACAAAAATTTCGAGGGCGATTCAACCTCCAGGTGATGACCGATGAAACATGGTCGCTCTAGCTCTGCACTCGCAATAAATTATACGGTTCAAACCCCCCAGTCTCGCCCCCAATTCAACCGGGAAAACATTGTCTTTCGTGGACTTCAACTAGACATTGAGGCTGTGTTCAACTAGATGGCAAAGTAGACGGCTAAGTGGACAGCGGCCATCTTAAGTCTCGTTCCAATTATCACGAAGGCGTCGAAGTAGACAGCTTCGCGACGACAGCATCGAAGTCAGAAATGATGCAGGCTACTTTCCTGTCCAAACAAAATGATGGCTGAGCAGGATGCTTGGAAAGCCGATAGGAGAGTCGTCTGCGCACAAGAAAACATATAGACGTGCTTTCCTATGCCCTTAATGTAAGTCACAGTGTTTTTCATAGGCTTGCAGGCGCAATGACTTAAAATACAGAAATAATGCGTGCTTTTCTCAACTTTTTCTTGTCGCTGCGAGGTGGCGTCTCGTCGCAGACGCGTCTTTCATACCTCATCCAGACGGTTCGAAACGTTCGAAACGCGTTTCATTACATGGCCTCGAAGCTGTCTTGGCTGTCTCCTTAGCTGTCTTCGTAGACAGTCTCCAATGCTCGTCAGAATTGGAACACACCCTGAACCTCCTTTCAACTTTTTTTATTTCGTTAGTTGGTTTCCTCGCTGATAGTGTGTTCTTGTATGGAGGGTGAATGAATCTACTGCATACGCATCTTCCACTTCTGCACGTTACTTGTTGCAATGGTCCAATACATCGTATTGCTTGGCAGGGACTTTGCCTTAAGTGGAGAGGTAGCTCTCGCACATGGCAATTTGATAAGCTCATGGCGGTGTGGTCAGTTCTGGAATCAACGTGTACGTGCAGGAAGCTCGCCCATTTTACGAGATAGAAGATGTATATATGTGCTGTGGTACATGAATAAATCAAACACACGCAATCTAACATTCAAGCCACATAAATATGACACATTCAGTAATAAAGTCCTGGCACATAACTAAAGTCAGGGAACAGAAGAAAATCCCGAAATAAGTTCACAGGAAGCCGCAGGAAGTCGGGCGCAAAATCCAAGAAAGTCGTGTGAAATAAAACACGCACTGTAAGCTTAAAACAACTACTAATTACTCAATATTCGCCGAGAATATCACTCGCTTCCAAACATCTCTGGAGCTCCACCGACACTCGCATTTCCAATAAATATATTGGCCATATGCGTAGGATGTTCTCAAGATTCAAAGGCCTTCCATGAAATAACCTCTATTGACGGGTGTTGCCTACAGGCAACATGCCAGAAAAGTTTTTTTCTTGCCGAGTTTCAGTACGGAGTACGAAGTTTCCGGCTAAATGTCTTCAGCCAACACTGAATGACTGGCAGCAAGCGTTATTTGTTGGTTTAGAGTAGGAACACTGCACGTGGGAGAAGGTTGGCGCACGACTCACTGTCTTTTGAAAGCAAGGGCAGAGAAGACAGGTCAATGCAAGATTTCCAGCAGGAGTGGTGTCACACATGTGATGTGTAGCAAATGGAATATACACCTATGGTTCACATATGATGAGAGCTGTCCATACAAATTGAAAACGAAGCTTTAGGTGGCTTGGGGTGAAGCCCACTTCTAGTTTCCTGCCTGTGGTTTTCCCCCTATTGCTGAACGAGGTTTCCGGGAAGTATTTTTTTTTCTTTTTGATGATTATGCTTATTCTTGATGTATTTTGTACATTTAGATAGAAAGTCAACATTTTTTTCTGGGTATTTATTTGTCTCGTATTAATTAATCACGCAATGAACGTTGCCTGTGCGTCGTGTCGCGGACATTCCAGTCGATTTTGTAAATCCTCATCCAGGCGTCCATAAGTGCATGGCGGGCTATCAGCGCATGACATTTCCTGCAAAACTTGTTTTATGAATAGGGCACCGAGCAACAGGCGGTGAACCAGCCCTTCAAAGGGCCCTGTGGTCTCCAATGTGCTTGTGATGCTTAATTTATGCGAAAGGTCAATTTAAGATCAATGTGAAGCTGTTCAATTGTGATACTTGCATTAAAGGCTATGCCGGCTCTGCAACCAAGGGCTGAAATCTGTTTTAATATATGCCCTAATTCGCCTTCAGTTAAAGGAAGTCCCGAAGTTACTTTGTTCACATGCGCTTTTCCTGCTGCTTCGTCTGGTGCAACATTAACAGGAATATTGCAGGTCAGGTATCCAGTGGAACATTATTGAACGATTTTGTTAATTTGCTTTTCGGAGTTCCTTTAGAGATTAGTTACTTAATTTAGTAAGTGATGGAACTGACCCTTCCCATAGCGCGCCTGCAACGCGGTGAAGAACATTTGTTATCGATCTTCGTTGTTCTTCAAGGGCTTCATTGTGATAGGGGAGTTCTCTGTCTTGAATAACACAAATAAATCTGTGCTGTATTATATGTCCAAGGGTCGCTCTACAATGTCCCTTAAATGTCGTTTGGTGAAAGGTAGCATAGCCATTTTAGTGAAGGACAATTTCGTTGCGCTTAGCTTTAACAATTTCTCCACAATGTTGAGACATTCTGCAGCGTTGATTGAACAAGGCCGACACATGAACCAGACGCGCAAATACAGGCATAGTTCGCGTATATTGAGTAATTTAACGCAGGCGTTCTTTTTTTTTTTCACCCTTGTTCCCTATACCAGATATATTAGAGCATTTCCTCTTTGCTGGAAGACTGCAAGCTGTCGAGAACGTGACGTGTCATGGTAACCACAAAATACGGATTTTTTTTTCGCACAGTTGGGAAAAAAGATGTCAAATACACTGTGGATGTTCAAAAAATTTCATGTAAGAAACAGAAAATTCTTTTTGTTTAAAGAAGTATCAAAGTGGTAAAAAAAGAAAAAAAAAACTTCACTGCACACATCTTAAGTTACCAACGTGATTTAGGTGATGGGCTAAATAATTCAGAGTAACGAGAAATTTCCGCATACGAGTTTCTCTGGCTGGACCACAAATTTGTCTCTCTGGCGTCTCTGCAAGTTCACTTGAATCGCGTTGCCGGGTGGACGTAGTCGCTTTTCGAGTGAGATAATTGAAATAATCAGGTCACCTGGTATCTTGTTTTGTTGACCTTGATGCTCTGTCGAAGATAGGAAGCTTCTAAAATGGGGAATGCATACGCAGTTATGGAAATAGCAGACATAATATTAACCTCACCATTCGAAAGTCTATAAACAAGAACGTTTCTGAACACGACGCCAACAAATGTGAGTTCAAATGTTAGGTAGGCACATCTTGTAAAAGTCGCGTGTAAATAAGAAATTAAAGACAGCAACCCCATTAAATATATATATATATATATATATATATATATATATATATATATATATATTGCACTTGGGAGTACCAAACAAGCTTCAAGTGTGGTATATACTTCACAGTATTAAGAGACTAAAAAGTTAATGACATAAAAGTGATAGCTCTGTACTGCGAACAGTAAGAAAGGACGTAATTTACGATGTGTAGAGTATAAAGCGCGGGTAATTTTGCTAGAGACTAGATTTTTATTCTCATTCGCCAGTTCTCAAGCCAATTAAAACCATCTCCTCCAGACAATGGGTCCCCTGAATAGCGTTATACTTTCACTGCGCTTTGCTTTCATCAAAAGAATAAAAGCTTGAAAGACCAATGGGCTTTACTTTTTGTGCGCACGGGCCAAAGGAGACCTCAACTCGAGCGCCAGTTTCGTATCTCTGCTAGCGAAAGTTTGCCCT
This sequence comes from Dermacentor silvarum, assembly GCF_013339745.2. NCBI lineage: Eukaryota > Metazoa > Arthropoda > Arachnida > Ixodida > Ixodidae > Dermacentor > Dermacentor silvarum. The sequence goes on from NC_051156.1 coordinate 176,349,404, forward strand.
ATTCACGCCAAACAATACCGAATCCCGTTGTGTTACCCCGACGGGAATTTCAAAGCGTGCTGATCTATGCTCATCTGCCTGCAAAAGTTGAGGTACGGATAGAAGAGTCAAATTGAATTACAAAATGCGATGTCCAGCGATGAGTGAAGCCAAAGCGACTTCTCAGATATTTCCTCCCCCCTCCTCCCCCGAAGCTTCTTCGCCATTCAAACGTATGCTTGCCTTAACAGATTCGACTGCGTTAGCATTCAGAGGCACGCTCCATTACCGAAAGCGCGTATTTTGTGCGTCAGACCTTTGCACTGGGCTACTGGTTTTCGTACTGAGATGTCATTAATTAAACTGGCGCTAAAAGAAAGTTAAGGTTCTTGTCGGGACAGACGTCCATATTCACTTTTCAGGCATGAATATCTGGCATTAAAACGCCTCAACAAAGTGTGGCTTGTGAGACGTGGACGAAAAGCGGCGCTCTGCAAGACGTCGTACTATATCGATGGGCTCTTCATTCATATAAAGGAAGTAGGTAGCGCTTTATGCGTTTGCATGATAGTACCACGGCCGCTGGATAACTCTTTTTTTATCCAGCGGCCGTGATAGTACTATCGTTCTCGTTGTTTATTAGTTGGATAATACTCTCTATAATAGTTATAAAGAATTGGATGCAGTAAGTTGTGGCATAGAAATAAGCGGCGGCGAAAGTACAGAGCGAGGCTGCGCCGCTTAAGAACCACAAGAAAAAACAGGAAAGTATGGCAAAGAACACCCGTATACTGAAAGAACCGGCGTAGCACCCTGTCACTTCCCCGTGGCGACAGTCGGGCTGGGCCGTGATTGTTCAACCATTGCAAGCTTGAGCGCAGCACAACAGCAGTGCACAAGCGCCCCACCACGGGGCATTTTTTGCATTTCGCGGGCTTCTTTGGCAAGCGGAAAAATGAACCACGTGAGACATAGCGTGTAGGATAGGATAGGAATAAACTTTATTTGTCCAGCGGTTAAGGCTGTTGGTGCCCGGGGCTAGGCTGCCAGCGTGTAGAAAACAATTTATTAGGTGGTTTCTTAAGGTGCTCTACCACTTTGCGTATCACACTTGCGGTCTTAAGCCATTAATATAACGAAGCTGTACATGCAGAGAAAACATCGTTAAAGCAGGTGTAGAAAACAATTTATTAGGTGGTTTCTTAAGGTGCTCTACCACTTTGCGTATCACACTTGCGGTCTTAAGCCATTAATATAACGAAGCTGTACATGCAGAGAAAAACATCGTTAAATGGCGAATTTCGTTAATTCGAGGTTTTATTGTTTCAGCAGCAAAAATCCTTCCCATTTCCCCAGTACATTCCTAGCGGAAAGTATCTTGTCAGTAATCAATTATAAACAAATGGCAAGAAGCTCAGGCTATATAATAGCGGGGTTATGAGCGCCAGCGCACGTGGTACAGATCACGCCGAGTGCATCGGCGTGGCTCACGGCATGCGAAATAAACGTGTGGCCTCGCGCGGCGCCGTAAATCTTCACGTCATGGCTGGCCACGTTTAGTGCCCGCGGCTGTCATCAGATAGCGCACTCAAACCTTTGATGGCGATAGCAAAGAGACAGCCACACGTAGTTAGGTTGGTACTTTTATCGGTGTCACGCGCGATCAGGAAAAGATCACTCGCTGTCGCAATGCCACCTAACGCATCGCACTGTGCCTCGTAAATTGATATGACGCGACCGGCAACACAAGACGCGCGGGAACCTAATGCACATGAAGGCGCCAGCCATCTGGGTTTCCACCTTTACACTTGCCGAAGATTATCTACAAGATATAACGCATATGGCCCGCATGTGGACAGCCATGCGCAGCTACAACCAAGGTAGAGGAGAGTAGACGCGGCGGCTAGGGCGAGAGAGTGGATAGGTGAAAAACCATATATAGGGGCTTTAGATAGGTGCGCTTCCCCTGCCCCCTCCGCCCTCTAGCGCATGCTTGTGATCATGTTACCGCGCCGCTCACTCCTCTCCACCCCTCTTGCGATGAAGGAATCGTAAGCTCTCCTGTTTCTCCGAGCGCTCCGAGCTGCCGCGCACTCCGCAGCCTCCGTAAGTTCATACGCGACAAATGGCGCAGCGCTGTTTCCTGCATTCCGCGTCCTGGCGCACGCGCTTCGACGGTGTTTCTGCCGCTCGGACTTTTTCCATGCGACAGAAAGCTTCCAAATAGTTTTTACAGCGAAACTGTTTATTCGGACCCTGTGCCATCGTTGTCGGACATCACTAAAAAGGGTCCACGTCGCCTAGCAGGAAAGGAGAGAAAAAGAAGAGCTCAACAGGAGGAAAGGGGTTGGAGCGACCTCTTTCCCCCTGTAAGAATGCTGTGAGAGGGTGAAGATGAAAAGGAGAACGGGGAGGGGGGTTGACATGAGCCGCGCCGTCCAATACTGGCATTGGAGGGGGAGAGCGTGACGCGCGCTAACCAATGGCGGTGTAGGAAAAAAAGCAGGTCAACAGAGGAGTGGGGTGCGAGAGGAGTTCGCGTTAGCGTTGGTTGTATATACGGAGCTTTGGATGAGTGGTTCCGTACATTCCACTCCAGCTACAACTATGGGAAGACCACGAGTCTATAATGCGTACTTCTGAAGAAGAAGCTGCCCACCGCGAGCGTCAGCGAGAGTTCGCTCGTGAAACGGCTCGTCGCTCGCTCTCAGTACTGGCGCGCAAAAAAACGGGCGGCGCAACTTGCACGCGAAAAACAAGCATGGCAAAACAGAGAGAAAGCCGTACGTGAAAAAAAAAAAAAAAAACACGCTGAGAGAAGCGCAAATCTGTAGCAGCACCAACGAGGCAACGCGCAGAGCTGCTGCCGATGCCGTCCGCATTTCTCCGTTTCCCCGCGTTCGCGCCGAACGCGCGCGGTGTCCATGACTGCAGCAGGCGCCTCTGGCGGCGACTCGGCAGGTTTCGACCAGCCACGCCCCGGCAAGTGTGGAGGCGCAGCTTGGCCGTGAAGTCACCGGGGAGATAAAGCTCGGAGCCGCCGCGACGGCGGCAGAACTCTCGTTGACTCTGTGGCGAGTACTATCAGCGTCAAATGAAAGCCGAACAGCGGAGCGCGTGCCACAACCATCAGAAACAGGATAGTGCGCGCCGTTCAGCGCGCGCCGCAAACAGGATAGTGCGCGCCGCAGACAGGCCCACACATCCGGTTTGGTAGCACAGCGCCACCCCACTGAAGTGCGATTTTTTTTGCCTGTGTTCCCACTCGGATTTTTGAAAGGAAGAAGAAAAAAGAAAACAGAAGCGAAACCTGCGCTTCTGAATGTTGCTGAATTTTCGCTTCTGTTTTCTTTTTTTTTCTTCCTTTTAAAAATCCGAGCGGGAACACGGGCAAAAAAAAAAAAAAAAATCGCACTTCAGTGGGGTGGCGCTGTACTACCAAACCGGATGTGTGGGCCTGTCTGCGCTGATGACTGTACGGCGCGCACTATGCTGTTTCTAATGCTTGTGGCACGCGCTCCGCTGTTCGGCTTTCATTTGACGCTGATAGTACATGTAGCCTTGACATGGGACGACCAAAGAAGATCCGGACACCCGAAGAAGAAGCCGCTCATCTTGGAGCGCGATGCGTGGGCAAGCCAGAAACTGTGCGTCGGTGGTGAGCCGATGCGGAATACCGTGCCTAGCAGCACTTAGCATTTCCAAGCAAAACTTAACCAAGCTTAGTAAAACCTGGAAGAAGCTAGGTCTATCACCAGCTTCGCTGTTTACTCTGGCCTTGCACCACTAGTGCAAGCTACCGACATCTTTAAAATTATATTTTAATGTTTTTATTTGGTGGCTATGTTGAAGGATTGAAAAGACACAACACATAACTTCGTTGTTTACTTTTGTCTTTTTTTTTTAATTCCATACTTGGTCACCATATTTATCATTTCCTTATGGTCGCTATGGTAAACTGCAATAGGTTGCAGATGGATTCTAGACACATTCTTGCTAAATGCGAGATCAGTGCACGAGCTGTTGCGTGTTGTTGTTTGCACATCCACTTCATTGCAACACTTTAAGCCTCAACGTTCCAACACGAACGATGAGATCCACCTTCCGTCGGGTCTACCGATGTCAACGTTAATGTCCCCCACGACGACGATCCAAGCGTTGTTGTCGAAAGACGCCTAACCAAACACGTCAGTCAGAAAGACTTCGGTCTCTCACCTTGAGTTTGCGGGAGGGATGTATACCGCAGCAACTACTGTGTCATCTTCTAATCTATCGGCACAAATGTCCGCAAAATCCGAAACGGTGGCCTCATTCAGGACTGGCATAGCGAGTCCAAGGGGCAACTGATCACGTAGCTAGGGAAATAGCTATGTCAATAGAGTCTCTTTGGATCGCACGTGTGACAAGGGTAGTTCAAGGGCACGGTACAGGTCCCCCGAGCCCACAGGGGTACGTGCCATTGAGCTTGGATCCTTTCTGCACAATCACCAGGATCGGCCCACATGATGATTTGCTTTTACAGCGAAGCTGTTAAGGGCTAGGTTCCAGAAGATAGCGTCCGTGTAGTAGACTGACCGGCGTGTGCAAGTTTCGGCTCTATGTGTATGGGGGTTTGGCTCCATGTGCGTGGCGGTTTCCCGCCAGTTGTGCCTTAGCACCGGTGTCAAAACGGATGACAGATGGTCCATTGTTATACCCCTCGCCATCGCCGATGCCTTTTTCACAAGTGTCGCGATACTCGACGGCTGCACGTCCCACCAATCGTTGCGCCCCTTTGTCTCGTGACTTAGAGATCGCGCTGTTATCAGCACTTGCCCTTTGGACTCGCTATGGGATGGATGCTCGTTTAATTCACATCTTCCAGGATCCTGCCATCAGTATCCTGACGATGCCACGCAGTGTGCCGCGGCTATGTACTATCGACCCAAAACCTTTACGAACCAATCGATCGGACAAAAAGCTGAATATCTCCGCAGCCTGAAAACGCAACCTGGTATTCCAATTTCAGGCCTCTACTGGTATACGCGAACAACATTGTGATGTACGGTTTTACTGGCTACTTTTAAAGGCTGCTCAGATATATAGCGTTTTCTGATATCCCGTGGTCCGTAAACTGTTTGGTCGATAGTACGCTGTGGCTCATACGCTAGTCTATGACGATGGGGTGGACTTGACGCAGCAAACGCACTACTTGGCCATTGCGCCAGGCGAAAACCAGACGCTGGTGGCCTGGCTCTTTGACGAACATGCCGAAGACGCTCAATATTGTCAATAATGATAATATATAAATTCACTATAGCAATATTCACTATAGCAGACCCACCATAGTCATAGCTTCGCTGGCTTCCATATTCACAGTAATGGAAGAGCTCTGAATTTTTTGTCAACATCTCGGACACATTTTTTTCCAGATCCTAGCTATAGAAAGCCTCGCTGTCATAAAAATTTGTTTGTGTGCACTTTCTTGGTATTCGCTAGAGAGCCCGTATGGGCTGTGTTCATCACTGGCGCTTCCGATATTTTTTCGCCGGAGGCAAAGTGAAGTTAATGCACCCCTCTGCACTCTCTGGACGAAGTTAGGTGGATCTAATTAAACATTTTAAAGGTTACTTTGTGTGACATTAGTACTTTAAACGCAAAAAAAAACAAGTCAGTAGATTATATTGTTTTTTATTCAACTTGTATCATCAATGTCACCATATTTAGAGAATATAGTAGCAGAAACAAACATGATGGATATAATGGATATCATATCATTATACTGGATATCATATCCATTATAATTTGGATATATCCAAATTATAATGGATATGATTTAGTATTTAGGATATATTTTAGCTATAATACCGCAATAGTGCACTGCCTATTATAGTTAGGCGAAGTTTTGTCGCTTCTAGCTCTATTTTTCTCGTTATGTTGTACGCGCTCATGAGAGTAACCAGGCAATCTTGCAGATCCCGGGAGGCGAAAATTAATATAAAGAGACAGGTAGGAGGACACAAATATACATAGTTGTAAGACAAGTGGGAGGTGGGTAGGTCAGCCTGCAGAAAATTTATTTGTCTACTGCCCTATTCATTTGGGATAGCGGAGGCATACACGGCCAATCTAATCATGCGAAGGCGACAAGTCGGTCAGGTAACGTCCGTCGTTTGCCAAAGGTTTCCACATATGGCGCTTTACTTTAGGAACTGCAAGAATGTCGCTTCGTTTTCTGTTGTGATGGCTGGTGAGTCTGACATTCTAATATATTGTCACGTAGTAGTGACGGGGAAGAAAACAGTCGCAAAACTGTGAACGACGAAGCGGACTTTTTATTGGGAGAACCTGCATGTGCCCACAAAAGCAAGTTGCACTCAAAGCAGAACGATAGCAGCGAACACAGTCGGCGTTCGTCGAAATCTGGTCAGCGGCGAAACGCGTTGGCTTTTATACATAAGTCATCGTAGGCTCCAGATTAATCGCTGATGCCCGCGTGTCTTCCAGAAAGTACTGGACGATTCGCGTCGCTCATACAATCAGATTACATAAGCGTCGGCGACAACAGACAGCGGATAGAAGCATCGATAACGTTCGAGAAACTTCAGATTCATGCAGGCGCGTTCTGTGCCCTGCGATAAGGTTTAACAGTTGTTAGCTGGTGAAAAGAGGTCATCGGTGAAAGATAAACATGTATACGTGTCAATATACTGGCACCGGAAGGCGAATAGCTATCAGGAAGAGTTAGAACAGTACCGATCGAGTGACTGTTACCTCTTGCTTCAAGAACGATAGCCGCAAGGAATGGTTTCAACGACCACAGTAATCAAACTATAGCCTCTTGCAGCATTAGGACAGTTTTAGCAAATTCGAGTAAAACATGCTACATAATTGAAAGCCGTGCCGAGTGTCGTTAGGTTGAAAATGCAATGTCAATTCATTTCTTTATGAGCTACTCATTATCTTTAGTCATTAGGGTGTGGCAAAACGTGCTACTGATAATGTAAACATCCCCATTTTTGCGCCGACGAGGGCTACAAAGACTTTACGAAGTATGCGTATTAGAGGACCGAGATCAAGCATTCTCAGCTAGCTCACTTGCTTACAGAATCTAAGTAGTATGTCTGCACCAATTGCGTTACTTTTACTAATGTTCTACTTATCACTCACAATGTATACAAAAATGAACAAATAAATCTACTTTGTACACTTTTGCAATGCCCCATGATTTAGGCTCGCAAATTATAAATATTCTGTTCTTACGCGCTTTTTGTAGAAAATATGTCACGCCAAGAGTCGTTTTGTTTTGACCATTCTTATTTCATTCTTTACAAAATACCGGCGGGTTTGATCCAGACGCGCTTTCCATATTCCTTCTCACAATCATTGGACCATACTACTATTGCGAAAAAACAGAGAAAATTATTGTTTCAGCGTTGTTATCTGGAGCATTCTGGTTAGGTGAACAAGGAAGGTGGAACAAAAATTGCCTTCTCAGAAAACAGATGTGTAGCTGTGTTCATTTTTACCGGTGAATAGCAAAACTGTGCGTCGAATAAGTAAAGTTTAACGTCGTATTTAGAAATACACATGAGTAAGTATACACGTTGAAAGTAGAGTCCTTGAAAAGCTATCGAAATATAAATGAGCCGAATCGCGTGCCCTCTTTCTGTCACGTCTGATTCTGGCGTCGTACTGGAGCAGTTGTCTTCCCAGCATTCTTGCTGACCTCGTTTGATGTGGGGCACTTGTGACGGGAACTGCAGACATTGAGCGATTGAAGAGGCTGCTTGCTACATTGTGCCACTCCGTCGATGTGTCCATCCGTCATTGGCGGAAATGTTGGCGCACTGACATCTGCTCAGAGATCTCTAACGTCTTCAAGAAACGAAAATAGACAAAGCGTTGACATCTGAGGAGCTCAGAACAGAGCTTTTATATTAAATTGTGCAGGTCAATGACTAATCTTCATAATTTTGGACCTACACAATTTATCGAAAAGAAAAAAGAATAGTTCAGATACCTTAGGCTAAACTGCCGAAACATTAATAGGCGCCTAAATTACCTATGACGTATCTGAACATATTTCAAATAAACACGTCCGTTGTGTAGAGAACAGCCATCTTTCGCGAACACGGGCCGCTACCAACCGCGGAGAAATGACATCAAAAAAAAAAGAAAAAAAAAGAAAGAAAAGAAAACACTCACGTGCTCCTCTCCACGCTTTCCCGGTGTCTACGTGACACTTAGTGACGCCACAAGGTCATGCATGTGACGTCAGCTGAATGAAAGCTGTCGATTGGACCTACGAGAAACGAGAGACGTCAGTTCGGATCCATCTGCCAGCAAGGCTAGGCCATGCCGTTCCCCGCCCCGCTCTTCATCATCGTCTCCCTCGCCTGTCGTGCGCAAATATGTGGTGTCAGCTCGTGTAGCCTGTTCTGCTCTGCATGTGCGGCGGCAACTGCGACTCGCAGGTAAGCGCAAGCTCCCGGTAACCGGAAGTCGATGGTATTTTCCAACAAAGACTCCCACGCGACTTTCGGCTAATAAACCCTGACACTGTCGTGTATAATATATACGTGGCTTCTGGGGAAGGACGTGGCGGACTGCACCTGTGGGGAATGCAGAGAATGGTATAGAAGCTTCTCCTTACATTTAAGCAAAATTGAGCAAGGTTAAGAACGGATGATGAAGGTGAGATTAAAGCTTAATTCTTGAGTTTGAAATTTCTTGAAAACAATGGTTACATTAAAATACGGGGTTTTACGTGCCAAAACCACCATCTGATTATGAGGCACGCCGTCGAGGGGGACTCAGGATTAATCTATACCCCCCTGGGTTCTTTTAACGTGGATCTGAATCTAAGTACACGGGTGTTTTTGCATTTCGCCCCCATAAAAAATGCGGCCCGCCGTCGCCGGACTTCGATCCCGCGAACTCGTGCCTGGCAGCCCAACACCATAGCCACTTAGCAACCACGGCGGCTGAAAATAAAGGATTTGTTGGTGTGTGCATTTGGGCGATTTTTATATGTGCAGTGTTTATACATGGAGCCTAAATAGAACTTGCTCCATTCACGTCTAAAAAAATGTGGATAAACGTGTCAACAACAGTAAACTTTTTAAGTCTATACGTTATTCAAGAGCACAAAGTCGTTACTAAGCTATGTTTTGTTTTTTGCGTTCAATCCGCATTGCAATAAAGTGCAGTCGATCGCATGTCTTCGAGTTTTTTCTTCTAGTTGCAGCTCAGTCAGAACCACGTTGTTTAGAATATAGGCTGGCAGATGCTTTGAACAAACTACCAGATAACTACTAGCAGCAAAGAACGTCAGATTTTTGTTCAGAGTTTAATTTCCCCATTTACAATTTACTAAGCTGAATGCGCTGTGTTGGAAGAACTCGCCGCGTAGATAAATCATACAATACGAGCAAATGTTTATTCGCCCATGTGCAATGAATGGACCACCGTCTCTTTAGGAGTTTGCACATATTTCTGTAATTACGTCGCCAAAAGGCTTTCTTGTAGCAAGCACAGATCTATATATTGTCACTCGAACAAAAATTAGATGATGTTTCAGTTATATTATTTAATACCCGATGGCCCTCATGAGCCACAAAATTTTTCTTAAAGCTTGATAATTGATGACCATGGACGAAGTAATCTTTAAGCGTTGTTGTAAACACAATACCTTCAGTATAAAAGTAGTACAGTACACTGACAGATACCTTATATTGGTTTTTTCCATCAACATATATTTTGTTGGGTCAGTTTTTCCCACCCAAAGCAAAGTGCTAGATATTTTACAATGTGCCTTGCGAATCGACCCTTACGCGAAGCCGACTTTAGTGCACTTAAGCAAAATTTGTCTATGTTTTGGGGTTGCAGTTGTTTTTTTGGCGTCGATTTTCGCGGTTTAGACAGAGACCGAGACAGAGACAGAGACCGAGGCTCTTTAAATTAATCTCGGATAGGTTTACCTGTGTGGCATTCCCAGCATGGTTCTGCCGGTTGCTATGATGAAAATTGAATTCATGCACACAATTCACGACACAGAAGCACAACGTACACAAAACACACCACAACATTCAGAAATGTGTGTAAGCCTTTGTATAGTCGCTTCCCCACGTTTTTTTTTCGGGTATTGCACAATATAATTGAAAAAAAAGGAGACGCTTAAGCTTCGCCTTTAAGCGTAGAACGCGATAGCATACAAAGATCCATGCCTGCTTCTCACGCTTCCCGGCAACTGCAGCTTAGGTAACCGTAACGTTTACCGGGAAACGCTGGTGGCGAACGCTATGCACGAAGGTGACCTTTCTGGAAGAAACGCGGCCTCTTGCGTGGGCTGATCCCGGAGGTACTGCACAGCCGAACCAAGAAAATTTTCAGGTTTCTGTTCATGTTAATAATTCTGCTAATGTTAACTTTTAATATTTCAGTCTGAGAAGATTTAACATTAAAGGCATGCGCTGTCGGTGTTTTGCCAGAAGGCGAGCGTCCTGGGCCGCGATTTTGTAGCGATGCCTTATGACTTATTTTGGAATAGTCTTATCATCCACCGCTCACGGCCGGCTGATCCCGTTGATAACGCGAGTGGACCGTCGCTCTGACCACTGACAAAGCGCGATTTTTACTTTAGGCATTACTTTAAAAGGCATTATTACTTTAAAGGCATCGCTACAAAATACCGGCCCTGGTTGTTATTTGTTTCTTTTCCCCACGCGGCCGGTCCCGCGCTATGATTGGTAGAAAGCACGGGGCGCGCGCTGGCCAGTGATTGGTAGAAACTCGTCCACTAAGACAGACCTCAAACGGCAGCTGAAAAAGGAGTTCGTGTTTGAGTTTACACGAAGCAGAATTATGTTTATTCGTATGTTCAAATTACAATTCGACGCTATCATATCTGTAGATTGTGTGTAAGTTGTAGTTTACGAATTTTCTGACGTATTTTACTTTCAGAAGGTCAATTAGTTCAGTAACGCCTCTGCGCCAACAGGAGGGCCTGCGGGGGTTTGGGATTCGGTATGATTTCCTGATACAGACAACGCCACCGACCCCGGATTTTCTGCGACACGGGGCCATTAATATGTATTCTTGGCTTAACTGCCATAAACTGCGCAGTGGGCTGGTTATGAAAGTCACCGTGGTAGAGAGCTGCGGGTTAATTTGAACTATCTAGCTTTCTTTAACACACACACAAAACAGAGTAAGCGAGAGTTTTTTAAAGTTTTTTTTAACACGAAAGTGTTTTATGCCGGGGTCCACCAAGACTTCACTGACGTATTTCCGTCACGGAAATACGTCACACGAACATACACGAACATAATACAAAGAAAGAAACCAGAAGAAAAAGTTCCACAAACATGCAAAATTTGGAAATCGAACCCACGACCTCTCGGTCCGCGACGATAGATCGCCGAGCGTTTAACCCATTGCGCCACAAACGCATTTGCAGAAAGCTACACAGACGCGCCTTATATATCTAACACTCCTCCGTGTACCCGCGCTCTTGCTCGGGGCGGTGCCGCCGCCTACGAGCAGAAAAGAGAAGTACTGCATTATGACACTAACGCGCACCGACAGTGAACGCTTCGGTGGTCTCAGCACTACGACGCCTCGATGCCAGCATTCGAAGGGACGCTGGCATCAAGAAGCACTACCAACGCGTTCTCGCAGAAGCACTACTAGGTGGCGTTCACCGTACTCAGCACAGCGGAGCGTGGCCTCCGCAATTAGCTCTGAAATGTTTCTGAAGTTGATCGCGGAGGCTGCAATTACGACGCGCTGTACGCGCTGATTTGACTCGGTGACGATTCAGTTACGTGCTTTGTCTTGCGCGTTGTATTAGTGTGTCAGTTACGTGCTTCGTCTTTCGCGTTGTGCTAGCGTGTGCAGCGTAGTGCAGCTTCCATACTGCGCCCCTTTAAAATGGTGCCGCCGGTGCCGGAAATCAAACACGTGGCCTCTTGCTCATCAGCCGCTAAGTTACCGTGGCGGGTCCGAGTTTCGCAATTGTAGAGTGAGAATTCCCTTGTTTCTCCAGTATCCCTATTTCATCTACCATGACATCATTATGTTCATTACGGGGTAATTAAAAATGGAAGTTATCCGTCGACACCGCGAGCGCATCTCAAAGTTCTTCAAAGCAGCTTGCGCTGCGAAAGAGCGAAAATTGACTAAACACGGGCTAATTGGTTGTGCTGCAGCGGATAAGCCTCACAGTAATCCATGACTTTCTGATGGAAAATGCACATGCTGGCTACAAGACTAGAGCATTCCAAGTTTCCTGTCAGCACTGAAACTGGAGAAAATGAAGCAAAACGTAAGCTGTATTCTGTATTTTCACACACGTGGCGAGACGCCATGGCGCGATCTACGCTGCGAGCCACCTCAAAACTGGCAATTGCAGCCATGCGTCAATTATGCCGAACCTCTGTGTTCGGAACAAACTTGGCATCTAATAAGGATCTCTCTGACGAAACTCTTGCTTTAGGCATCTCGTGAGCCTAGTCTTATGCGGCACAAAAGTTGCGCAAGAAAGCTGAAACAAGTTTTGCACTTGCAGTCTCTGGCTCTTCTGGGTACCGTCTAACTAGCTAACTTTTCACTGCCAGTTCCGACTTTGTGAGTTGTGGACGAAGATAACATTAAGCGGGTCACGTTCGAAGAGAAAAGGAACCAGCACTGGCGCAATTTAGGAAGAGCTACGAAGACCTGTATACTGCACTGCAAACCATATGATATTTGTTTCTGGGACCCACGCACATGAAAGCGCCCAATCGCACAAAACATTTGTGGGCGGACTCACACCCACGCCTATTTTATTGTTTGTGTACTTACAGCTGTGATGCGAAGACTGAAGCCATGTGCAGATGAGCTCGCATGGCTGCTCCCTCATTCTGAGCGCTCGCGAAAGAGCGAAAGGGTGTGTAACCAGATGAAAACATACAGTCTACAAAATTGTGATCTAAAAGAAAGGGTAAAGAGCCGAAGCAGCCAGTCAATTCTTCAGGCTAGTACGTTGCTACGTTTAAGAGACACCACAACGTCCAGCGTTGTGGTGTCTTTTCTTTCCTTCGATTTTGCGTCTAAACTTTTTTTTGCTGGTTTTCTCAAGTTGTTCGCCATCGGCCAAGACATGCTGAATAAGTCTGTTGGGAGTTTAGGAAGCTGCACTCCATTGAACTTGGTCCGTACTTGCGACAAAGAGCGCCACAAAAGGCCTATAGTTTAGTTGCAGTGTAGGTCCACCTTGTCCAGCAGAGTAGCTCAAATGTCCATCAATTTTAAGATAATGTCGGCGTCTGCAACGGTGTACGTTCTTTGTTCGTACCGTGAAGAGGAAGATTCATGTCGGTACAGTTATACGGTAAATGCATTTATACGGTGCAGTTATACGGTAAATGAGACACCTCCTTGTTCGGCATTGACTTCACCAAATTTGATGATTATTGCAGTACTTAAAAAAGGGATCTTTTTTTAATTATGGGAGAAGTTTTTCGGGCCATTAATTTTGAACGATAACTGCTAGAAATAAGGAATTAAAGAAAAGTGGCAACAATTCTGTATTTCAGCCATGCCGAAGAAAAAAGACAAGACGATCCACAAGTATATACATGGCGCCTATTCATATATGTAAAGCGGCCTGTACTTATACACCGCTCTGAAGTACACAACATGTGAATACATGTATCTCTCACGACCGCTCTAAACTATGTGCCAAAGTCACGTATACGGTCCACTAATATGTCATGTGTGCACACCTCACAGGATTCAAACATAGAGCATGCAAAAATGGGATATTCTTTTACAAATTTACCGAGATCAATTTGAACAATAGTACACACACAAAAAAAAATCATGAGCCATTCCACTCTGTGAATGTGGATGACCAGCAAAGCTGTTTAGCACAAGACACAGAGGTGAGACAGAATTTTGATCAAAGGTATGAACACACTGCCTTGAGCGATGGCAGCGGTCACCGCGACGAGAGGCACACACATACACGCACACGTGCGCGCATAGAAACATTTATTCTCGTCTTTGTTTTTGCCGTCGCTCTTCTTCTTCTTTCTGGAGTTTTACGTGCCAAAACCAGTTGTGATTATGAGGCAAGCAGTTGTGGAGGGCTTAGGATTAATTTTTACCACCGGGGGTTCCTTAACGGGCACTACAACGTAAGCACACGGGCGTTCTAGCAATTCGCCTGCGTCGAAATGCGGCCGCCGCGGCCGGGATTCGATCCCGCGACCTCGTGCTCAGCAGCGCAACACTTTTCGTTGACACGTTGCTCCTCGGGAGTGCGCAATGCACGCAGCCTCCCTATTTTGACGAGAGAAGAGGAGTGGAATTCGAAATGGAGAACGGCACCTTGTCAAAGATACATGGCCGATGGTGCCGCCGCCCCGGGAGAGCTGCAGGAAACTAGGCATGCAAGCGGTTGCAACACCGACAAAGAGAGGGTGGTGCGAACGTAGACATGGCCTACGCAGGTCGGCCTTTTGGGCTAAGACTCGATCGTAGTGGCACTCGTCCGGTCGGGACCAGACCTTCATCATTATCAGTCGCAGGTACCCCCATACCCTGCATGGCGTACTTCGTTGCCGAAAAGTTCTTAGGACGTCCGATCAGCTTTCGGATACTCTCCAATGATATCACCATCGTGTACCAAGCCATCCAGAAGGGCAGGGCTCTACTATCTTTACTGCTGGCCCCTGGTAGCGCCTGGACGCTGTCCGGACGTTCGTATTCCCGACGCTGAACTTGTTCATACGCTGCGGAAGCCTCGGCAAGGACGATTGGCACTACATCGACGTCGCTCAGCGCCCCCTCCTGAAGAAGACGCTCTATCTCCTGGCTAACGCGTCGAATGAATACATCTACGGCAGTCCTCACTCGGGGGTGGTGGCAATGCCCCTTGCTGCCGAGCTGAGCGCCATCTGCCGTGTCGACAATGCGTTTACACTACTCACTACCGGTGAGTAGTGCAACCTCTCAACCCTAAACACAGCAAGCAGGTCTTCAGTACACTCCGGGCCATACAATTGGCCTCCCGGGATGCATCCTTCCGTGACAAACCCAACCAGGACAAATTCTTGCAGTGCGCGGCCGCCGACCCCGACTGTTCGCACTTCATGCACACTGATTCTTCCACCCGGTTTGCGGACTGGCGGATCGTACACATGGTCAGGCTCAGTCTCCTTTCTCTGAACAGAGCCTGCATGTGGCTGACGGCTGAACGCGATCAGCGATGCAGGGTGTACGGTTATGCCAGGGATACCCTGCCTCACATTCTGTGTCACTGCATGTCACAGAGTGCGCAGTACATGGCCCGACACAACAATATCGTTGCCCGCTTCCGTACTGCGGGCCGGGGTCGGTTTACCATCATCTACGACAACCAGCCAATCGGTGACACCAACCTTCGCCCTGACATCGTCCTGGCGCGTGGCGAGGAGGCAGTCATCATTGATGTCTGTTGTCCTTTTGACAACCGCCCGCAGGCTTTCACCGAGGCATGCCATGCCAAAGTCAACAAGTACGAGCCCGTGCGTCTCCATCTGGCATGGCGATATCAGCGCGTGACCGTACACGCAGTTATCGTCGGTGCCTTCAGCTCCTGGGACTCGGCCAACGACGTCGTGATGCGGAAGATCTGTTCCCGGGCCTACCTGAAGTTGTGTAAATGGTTGGCCGTCAGCGACGTGATTTCCGCATCGCGAGAGATGTACCAGGGGCGCTATAACGTAAAATGATTCCTAAACTGTTTTGATTCCAATTAGTGCAATCAGCCTCCCCGATTGGTCAAAACATTTTTGGGGCCACTCCCTACCTCGCCTGTCTGGCACGCGACGTAACGAAAACTGCGATAGCTACCCATCTGATATAACGTGTGCACACTGATTATGCATGATAAAACCGCGCAAAAGAAAAAAAATCATTCCTAATTCGACGCATTTTCACCATTAGTCCTCTGCTATTGGTCCAATGTTTTCTGTCTACGCCCACTTCGCCTGCCTGTCACGCGACCTCACAAAACCGCGAAAACTCACCCCGTCAAAGTGACGTGTACGCCAAAAAAATGCACTATTATGCCGAACAAAACTGAAATTTTTTCTGATAGCTAGCCACAGACTGCCCCGTTCCGAATGGAATAGAAGATGGCTGCCCGCCGATCGCTCAGGTCCTCGATACTCGCACCAGCCGGTGAGCATGTATTTATTTGC
This sequence comes from Dermacentor silvarum, assembly GCF_013339745.2. Classification (NCBI taxonomy): domain Eukaryota; kingdom Metazoa; phylum Arthropoda; class Arachnida; order Ixodida; family Ixodidae; genus Dermacentor; species Dermacentor silvarum. The sequence goes on from NC_051156.1 coordinate 176,365,594, forward strand.
GCATGATAAACCATTTTGCGTGGCAGTAAAACGTTATCGAGCCCTTTGGGCATGCATACGACATCGCTCTGCCAACTCTTCCTTGCTGAGGATCCGTTTTAGCGGCATTCTTATCCTTCCGTTGCATGCCGCCGCAATTTTGAACCAGCCACCGCAAGCTAAGTAAGGCGAAGCGGACGAATCGGAGAAGCCGGCACCACCCTCTTCATGCGGTTATCTATTTTCGCTCTGCTGGCTCGGCCCCATCGAAACCCTCTCCACTAGAGCGTGCTCCTCACCTCTTGTCAGCCAATTAGATAAGAAGAACCGCTGAGTGTATACAATGTTATTGGTTTTGAAAGCGAACAAAGGTGACCTCCTATAAACGAGGAGAGTGTTTGATTGGGTTGTTCAGGCAACGCTGCGGGTCACCAGCCGATGCTTGCGTCGGGATTACGTAAATTTGACGTCATGAGTTTGGAATCAAAACAGTTTGGAATCATTTTACGTTATAGCGCCCCAGCGCCACGTCGCCCATCGTTAGCGCCTGACTGCTGGCGCTTTGGTCTCTGTGTTTATTTTAAGTGCGAAGCACTTTAGGGGCCCGGGCTGTCGGCGTCTAATCTGATGTCATGTCGTCGTGGTCACGCACAAATATATCTGCCGAAAACTCTTGTCTCGTTCAGTTGGTATGTTGGTATGGCTGATAGGTTATGACGTCAATAACACCACATACTCGTCAGTTACGTCACGATTAACAATAATAAAATAACGTGTGGCGCATTCCCGCATCAGATATGCGGATATGAGCCAGGGATATGCCGGAATTAGCAGAAACTCGTGAAAATTGCTTCCAAACGCCTGTCTGGTACCAGCGCAGCGCAAGAGAGGGTGCTACCACCCCACAAGCAGTAAATTCCTCCTCACTTGTGCAAAAATAGCGCAAGAATAACATAAGAGAAACACCGGCGCATCATCACCGCAGCCGTGGCCCAGTGGTAGAGCGCCCGCCTCGGCTGCGGGAGGCTGTGGGTTCGATTCCCACCGCCGCCGGGCACCCACTGGTTCAAATGGGTACAAGCGTGCCCTGGCCTGGCGCACTTCCTCTCTGCCAACAACCGCGCTCGTCGCTCGCTCGCACCGTCGCTTATCTCCACACGGCCTTGACCTTTATGCGCCGTGCGTTCGCCGCTCAGTTCTTGTTGAAGCGATAGACCGCACGTACCTTCGCCCGCTGCGGCGTATGCTTGCTGCCAGCGTTTTGACAGTCGCTTGTCTGCAGTCATTCAGTGTGAACTATTCGTGTTTGTTTGTGCGCGCTCACACCACGCTTGTTCATTCAGTTAGTACTAGTCGGGCGACATTTTCCAACGCGCGCTACACATGCAATGCTGCCCGGATCGGGAGTGCAGCACTACAGGTGTGTCCCTTCGCACGCGCTGCCCACGGGAAGCGCTTCTCATCAACGCCACCGTTTCACACGCGTCTTCTCGTGGTCATCGAGTCTCTCTTCATGTCGGTCTACTTACGCCGCAGCACACCTGCTTACTTAATCAGCTCATGTTTACTACAATTCATATTGCTACCAAAGCCGCTCACCTTACTTCGTATGACATTGCTGTGTTGCTATCGCATTCATTGCTTCGCCCTTAGGGCGAAACTGTGACATTTTTTTAACAGCGTGGCGATGGTTTTATCGCCGTTGGACTTTATACGGAACCTCACGACGACGGCGACAACGATGAACACGGCGACGGCAGAAATACGCTTGGCGTGTCCATATAATTGATATCGCAATAAAATATCCTTTAAAGCGGAAAATGGCTCTTCCTCCGACACACGAACCCAAGGTGTGGCGTCCTATTGGCCCACTTTTACGCTCCTGGGGTTGAAATCCTCCCAGCAGCTTTCGAGCACATCGACATACGGCTTATTGAAGAACTTGATCATTTTATATTGTTGCTTCTGCCATGCGAATAGGAGTAGCCGTCACCATTATAGGATGACGGCCTCTCTTTCTTTTATTGCGACAGCAATTATATGGACACTTCAACCGGATTTCTGCCGTCGGCATCGCCGTCGTCGTCGCCGTCGCCGTGATGGTTACGTATACATTCCAAGGGCGATAAAATCGTCACCGCGCGCCGTATGCGCGAGCGAAAGCGCGCGGGGGACGCGCGCTATCACGGAGAGCGAACGCACGGCGGACAGCAAACGCGACCGTCGCGCGAAAGGTCGTTGGGGTATGGGAGGGAGGGAGGCGGGGCGGCGCTGTGCTTCGGCACCAAAGGCGTATCTTGCCACTCAATCTCCCACGCGAAAGCATCAAAGTGGTAAGGCAGTGCGGGACGGAGGGGGGGGGGGGGGGGCAGCGTCTCCTCTGCCAGCAACTTCTCCTCTGCACTTGCCGGTGCCGGTCGCCCGCACCGTCTCTTATCTCCACACGGCTCTGACCTTTGTATGCGCTGTGCATTCGCCGCTCAGTTTCCGTTGAAGCGATAGACCGCGCGAACCTGCGCTTGCTGCCAGCGTTTTGACAGTCGTTGGCTGCGGTCATTCAGTGTGATCTATTCATGTTTGCTTGTGCGCGCTGACACCACGATTGTTAATTCAGTTAGTGAGCCAATGCGTATAAGTTTATGCAGCCGATAAAGCCACTATCCCTACTCCAAATAGCTCTCTACTAATTTGCTATCGCAATCGATGCTTCGCCTTTCGGGCTAAACTGCGACATTTTTTTTTCATTTTTATTGCACTAAAAATAAGAAAACGATTCGTCCCAGGCCTGTGTTGGTCACGATCTGGGCCAGTGTACCAGCATTTTTTTCCCTTGACCTTTCCTTTGTGTATTCTCTCCACTTTCTGCTCCTCTTACTTGTGGTATTTACGTTTGAATAAAATCTGTTGTTACCCTTGTTCCTGGGACCTCTTTGGGTCTGGTGTGACAAAGGTAGTTCAAGAGCGCGTTACAGGTCCCAGAGCCCACCAACCTGAGTCCACAAGGGCATGTGCCATTGCGCTTGGACCCGTTTTGCACTGTCACCCGGCTCGGCCCACATTTGCTCACGCAGAACAAAAATACACGGAACCTTAGCCACACACATCGTCATCATCAGCCTATATTTCATGCTCACTGCAGGACGAAGGCCAATTAGCCCTGCCTTGCGATAGCTGACTCCAACTCGCGCCTGCAAATTTCGTAACTTCATCACTCCACCTAGGTTTTTGCCGTCCTCGACTGTGCTTCTTTTCTCTCGGTATCCATTCTGTAACTCTAATGGTGCACCGATTATCCATCCTACGCATTACTTGTCTTCCCAGCTCTATATTTTTCTCTTAATGTCAATTAGAATGTCGCCTATCCCCGTCTTCTCTCTGATCCACACCGTTCTCTTCCTGTGTCTTAACCTTAGGCCTAATAGTTTTGCTCCCTCGCTCTTTGTGTGGTCTTTAACTTGTTCTCGAGCTTCTTTGTTAACCTTCAAGTTTCTGCCCCATATGTTAGCACCGGTAGAAGGCAATGATCGTACACTTTCCTTTCAACGACAGAGGTAAGCTCCCAGTGAGTATTTGGCAATGCCTGCGGTATGCAATCCAAACCAATTTTATTCTTTTGTAAATTTCGCTCTCATGATCAGGGTCTCCTGTGAGTAATTGACCTTGATAAACTACTCCTTTACACACTCTAGAAGCTGACTGGCGATTCTGAATTCTTGTTCCCTTGACAGGCTATTGAACATTATCTTTGTCTTCTGCATACTAATCTTCAACCCCACTCTTACCCTTTCTCGGTCAAAGTCCTCAATCATTTGTTGTAATTCGCCCCCATTGTTGTTGAACATGACAATGTCGTTTGCAAGCCGAAGGTTGCTGAGATATTCGCCGTTGATCTTCAGTCGTCAGCGAGACGCAGCTGATCCTCACTGCTGATCCTCAGATACACAGTTGATCCTCACTCCTCATTCTCAGCCATACTCAGCTTCGCTGTAAAAAAGACGGAACAAACGAAAATAGGAGGCACACGCACGATCGCTACACTTACAACTCTGTGTGTCTACCTCCTCTTGTGCTCCGTATTTGTAGAGCGCAGCTCTAGGCGCCCATTCTGGCGTTGAGCGTCGGCGGAAGAATGCGGAGATATGCATTGGCGTTCCAGTTACTTTCTTAAGAAAACGTTGTTTGATGCTCTGAAGCACAAACGTATAACTGGAACGCCAATGCATTCCTCCGCAAAGTTCGGGAATTATTATTTCGAAACTGGTGTCATCCAAAGAGTTCGTTCCAAGTGGATCCGCCTTGCTAACTCCACAGCTAGAATATGTAAATTGAAGTATGGGCCATAAGGTAATTATTTAAAAAATGCACTGACCATGCACCCTGTACAGATGGTAAATCAGCGAAGCTGAGATTTGCGGCCCCGGTGTTTATCCCCGGTGTTTATCACCCCGACGGTTCATTAAAGTCTTTCTCAATTATTGGTTACGTCTTTGTCTAGCTTGGCTGCACGAGCCGCCAGATCGGCCCCACATTGCTGCTTGCGCTCCGCATCACGGGCCCGATCTGATTAGGCGGTGGCGCGACGCCGACCAGATCTCTCCCGCTCCTGCTCTCGTCGGCTCATACCCACATATCCAATGCCGGTATGAGCCACACGGGATTTCCTCCTTTCTTTCTTTCCTTCTTTTTTCTCTCTTTCTTTTCCCCTGGCTCACACCCGCATATCCCTGGCTAATACCCGCATATCCAATGCTGGTATGTGCCACACGCGATTTTGTTATCGTTAATCGTTACCTAACTGAGCAGTATGTGCCGTTATTGATGTCATGACCTATCAGTCATGTTAGTCATGCATTCATACCCTTCCATGCCCATTTTGCTATATACCAAATGAACGAGACGCGAGTTTTCGATAGGTTTATAATAGGTTTATTTCCGCCGGAGGGATTCCTGTGGTCGGACCAGGAGCGTTTCGCCTGGGCATATACAGCTTCGCTGTAAAACTTAATTAGCGAATTTTCGTTAATTGGTTGATTATGCATTTCAATTTCTTTTTACATGTTCGCCTCTTCAAGTAGACGGGCTCATGAACTAGAATTGTGCTATAGGCAAGAGGCAACCTTTAAAAAATTGTTCACTAGTGTTCGCTCAAACACCTGGTACAGAAATATATATATTCTGTCTGTAATCATAAGCTCTAAGCGGTAGTATAAATATGACAAAATGTGATAAGCACGGTAAATGCACTCTCGTGGATGGGCTCTGCAGGAACATTATTAGAAGAGGGGGCGCAGCTTACAAAAGAAAACGTAGAAGAAATTTATGAATATCGGATTCATGTCAGGGGTTTCAAATTGGTATCGAAGTTTTCTTGTTCTTGTGATTTGTCTTATCTTATTAGATGGTTCCTTGCAAATAAAAACGCGGAACCTTCATGGTTATGTTAATGTCAATGCGCTAGCGTAGTCAGGCGTGCAATGTTGACGATTAACTACATAAGAAATCATCATCATCATCATCATCATCCGCCTATATTTATGTCCACTGCAGGACGAAGGCCTCTCCCTGCGATCTCCAATTACCCCTGTCTTACGCTAGCTGATTCGAACTTGCGCCTGCAAATTTCCTAACTTCATCGTAAGAAATACCATCACAACGTAAGAAATATACATCAGAAATGTGCTCATGTCTTCTAGACTCTTTGTGTGCCTACACCATAGAGCTACGCTTCTGACCACGCACGTCCAACAGTTTCGAAGTGGTAGACTGTGGGCCACTGTACTTAGGCCCTCTTCCCAAGAAGCACATCTGGCAGAAGGAATGCTTTATTCATGCTCTCACATACGAGACTGGGTTTCCCAGCCAAATAGCAAAACGCCTGAGACGTGCCTACGAAAATGTTCAACAGCCACAGACACGCTACGTGCGCACTAAGGAACAGCATTTCCTTTTATTTATTTTCTTCCTGAAGGTTAATCCGAGGGCAGGAAAGGTTGTTAGCGGGTGTACCGAAAGAATATCAGATGCACTAAAAAAACAGAAAAAGAAAAAAAGGAGGTGCAGGTTCACTCTTCAGCAATACGCTGTGAGTGGTTTTCAAGTTTGGTACACGTCTGACATTAATTTGGTTACTCGAATTAGCTGCTAAAAAAGAGAAAGAAATCAGACCATGTGCGAGATGTGAGAGCTAATCGAAATGTTGGCTTTTATCTCCGCTCACTGAGTGCGCTTGTGCGTGCCTGCGCAAGCAGTGGGCGTACTGCGTGCCCTAATCAAATAAAAACAGTTCCATGAAGCGTGCCCTGACGCCTTCACGGTAATAAAGTGAATACATGCCGAGTCCGTACGTTCGCGCGCATAGGAGAAAATGCAGAGCCCGACCGAACACATGATGCTCAGCCACGTCTGTACATAAAGGTTTCGCACCACCCACGCCTGGAGGTAGGAAAGGTGGAAGTTGTTTACTCATATACAGGATGCACCAAATTTGACCGCTAGCAAGGTTCGGAGCCCTTTAGTTAGGTTCTTGTGCCAGAGGCACACTCTCTCTGTTCTCGACAGCTTCTGTAAATATAATTACTTACGAAGATTTTTTGCAGCGCGTTGAATAAGAGGGTTTTGTTCATTTTGTCAGGAGCACTGTAGTGCTTGAAAGACAGCAGGTATCTTTAAAGAAGCGTTGTACATTTTTTTCTTTTTTTTTTGTGGATACACTGATTCATGCTGTCCAACGCACCAGACCAACACACAGGAGAGACAAGTGAAGCTGTAATGGTGGACTTAATCGCGGGCTTATTTAAGCCTCCAGTGGTTTCGCAATGTGGTCTTAGTCGAGCGTATCAATAACGTACACCTCCTACAGCAAAATTACCGGTATAACGAAGGATTGATTATGTCCCGGCCAAATTCCTAGAGTTCACATGTATTGTTAATCCCTCAACAACGAACACCACTACAACGAAGCCTGTACAACGAAGGAATATAAGCGTCTCCGATGTCAGATTTGTTGCTTGACAACGAATGTCACGTATTGGTGCCGTCACTGCCTTATGCAGACGTCACCGAGGTGCGCTCCACGCTAGTGCTAACCACAGCGCTAGTGATGACAACGAATGTCACGTATTGGTGCCGTCACTGCCTTATGCAGACGTCACCGAGGTGCGCTCCACGCTAGTGCTAACCACAGCGCTAGTGACGCATATGACGAGCTTGCCAATGTCAGAAGTTGTTCCATTGCACTACTCCAGGAATCGCTCACCTCGTACACTACTTGTAATGCACCAGCGGGTGCGCCGGCCGACCAATAGGTCGCAGTTGATGACGGCGTGATGATGTTATCCTAACTGGCAGTTGACGACGCCTTCAAAGCCAGCTAGGGCGGAATGGACGCGAATGTCAACGAAGGCAACAGTGACGAAGATCGTGTAAACGAACAAATAATATTGAAGGCAAGGGAGTACTATAGCGGCGTGGACGATCTTCTGTATTACTTTGCATTGCTCCTGCGTTTCACCGTGGAGCATCCTGTGAACTTTGATGCAATAAGGTTCGATGCAATAAGGTACGTTCTGTCAGACGAAAAATTATGCACAAGAAATTAGCTACTCATCTGACTAAGTATCACTTGAATGTGTATTAAATAAAGGTTTTCTTTTGTTGAATGTACTTAGCCTGCTCTATTATAAGCGGCATGGTGCGTGTTCTTCTCAATGAAGTGACCTGTATAATGAAGAATTTTGAAGTTCCCGAGTGCTTCGTTATAAAAGCGTTTGACCACATCGAAGTACACGATTATCTTTACATTTCATGGCTGATCGGAGTGTGGCGGCCGCAGCAGAAAATCAACCCACGAGCAGCAGAATGCCGCGGCCACTAGCCGCCGAGGCAGGTATATGATTTTAGTTCGATAGCATTTTAGGCGCTGTTCACATTCCGGGTAGTATTCCTATGGCAACAAATGTGGGCCGATCCCGAGAGCAGTGCACTCTAAAATTGTGTGCTTATCCCGAAGGCAGTACAGTCTAAAACAGCGTCTCAAACCTGTAGCTCTCACGGGAAAATTATGCGAGAAACAGGCACGTGACACACTCGCCAGACGTTTAAAGCTGCGACTTTGGCACGAGAGAAACAGGCGTGCGATCGTGGCATAATGGTCAGAGCATTGCACTGATGTGTAGCAAGGTTCGATCCCACCATTGGTCACGCATTTCTTTATAGCAATGACATACTTGGCCTACTTTGGAGGCAGCTAACAGAGAACTCCAAATGTGCTGAGCGTACACGATTGCGTCACAATGTCCGCGAAATTGCTTAAGTCATACCAGGTATAGAATCGTCAATTTGATAAGTTAGAGTGTCCATTGCCACCCGTCACCAAATCAGCTTAGACTGACAAACTATTCTTTCTAAACTATATTTTTTTTACTTTCGCGGTAGTAGGTTGATTATCGGAAGAAAAAAATTAATGTCCAAGTTAATATACTGTTCTTTTTTAATTTTCGCTCCGATACCCCAGCACCGCTACGTCAGGGTGACGTGACGGATTTGAAAGTATCATAACGCATTTGGCCAATTGTGGTTCAGCTAAAGTTCTTCAAACTCGACTATCCATCCGAATGATGAACTTGCCTTCATTGTTACTCAGCCCTCGTCTACATCATCACCCGCCGTGGTTGCTTAGTGGCTATGGTGTTGGGCTGCTAAGAACGAGGTCGCGGGATCGAATCCCGGCCACGGCGGCCCCATTTCTATGGGAGCGAAATGCAGAAACGCCCGTGTACTTAGATTTACGTGCACGTTATAGAACCCTAGGCGGTCCAAATTTTAACAGAGTCCTCCTCCCCCCAATGGCGTGCCTTATAATGATATCGTGGTTTTGCCACGTAAAAACCTATAATTTAATTTTTTTTTCTATGCCATCAACATACCCCATCCAGGCTTTGTATACCTGTTCTCGCTCCCCCTGCGCAGAATAGCAGCCGAGAGCTCGTTATAGCTAAGGTTGGCCTCTCTGCCTTCCTTCCAACAAATTCGCTCGCTCGTCAAACTCGGCATCAGTAATTGGCTCTTTTATAATGCAATGCACTCAATCTTTACCATAAAAAACCAACTAGGTTTATAGCAGATGCCATCAAAATGTATGACGTCACGGCGAGGTTGTACGGGAACTTCCAGGTTGCGTTAATTGCCAACCGCCATTCGTTTTTGAGCCTCTTCTGGCTTAAGAAGACTTTTACGTAGTAGCAGGGGTTTCCTCGATATTAGAGTAATATTAAAGTACAGTAACTTACAAATAGTGTGCCTTCTTTAGAGCCTTCACTTCCTTATGGGCCAAGAATTGGTGGGGACGGTGTATCGGTAGCGCTTGTAGTCACAGTGGTCAATGTCACAGTGATCCCAATGCATTGAATAGTTATCGTAGTTGCAAATGAAATCTAGGACAATGGCACCAATAGGCTGCCGATACACACATTTCGAGGGCAGTGCGAAAAGCATCGGAATAAGTCGTCGAATACTGTGGCACAATAAGTCGTCGATGTTCTGTATGCAGATTCGAAGCCTCAGACGTCGCCTGCCGCGCTGTCAGCCGTTCCAATTAGTTCTCAATGAGTGTTGATGAAGGCGACTTCTAATGACAGCCTACACAGAAGAGGTGCCTCGTGTCGGTTTAGTCTGGGAAGACGGTCAGAGTTGCAGCGAAAGGTTCAGTTCATGAAGCCCATTTCGCCTCATATTTGTGGTTTTCCCCTTGGAAAATGAGAGTTTGCAAGCCAGATGGCCAAATACCTCGCAGCGTCTGTCCTCGAAAGTGGAATTGGTTTGCAGTGGTAATCAAAGCAAATGACACGTTCGGTTACGTTCTCGATGAAACGGCTCTCACAGCCTGCTTTTTGTAAAGTGTTTTGAGAACTGGCCTCCCCGACAGCTAATGACAGGAACGCTTCGATACTGTGGCACACAGGACAGTACAATAATGCGGGTCGGGAGCATTGCAGGAGTACTCGTAACGCGGTTCGAGTGAAGTGCGACTGAGTGGGCTCTTAGTACTGGCGCAATTTGAGAGCAAGTTCTCAGGGCTCACCAAACGTGTCCCGATAAGTCACCGATGTGTTAACGCCGTAGAGGTAAACAAGTACGAATAAGGAAGTATCGAAAAGTGGTGCTTTTGCAACGCATTTCCCTATGATCGCAGGTTGGACTCAATTACTCACCTCAAATAAAACAATTTCCCAGCAATGACGACGATTCAGAATGAACAAACCGAATTAACAGCAAAAGTAACTTCAAAATAAAATATTCATTTATAAACCGTTGAAGTATACGTTCAGCTTAATGCACGCTTTCCGTTACAGCTTCAAAAGCCTATAGTTTTCTCTGATAAAGTTAGTAAGAAAAAATAAACTCCAGGAAAAAGAATGGCGAAAAGAGCTGGGAATAGTGAAATGAGAGGGCGCTCGAAATTTATTGTGTGTGTTCCTGTATATGCTCCCTACTATATATATATATATATATATATATATATATATATATACAGGGACACTAATTGTGCGTTAAGCGGTTCCTGTAGATACGCTTTCGGTATGCAGGATGATGTCCTGGGTATATAAACAAGGTTCCAGGCAGGGGTTGTTGAAACATTTTTCTGGGTAACATTGGCTTTTTCACTGGAACATAGGCTTACATATTTATTTGATTTGTGTATTTAGAAAAGTAAATGATTCTAATATATGAAAGGCCGTTGGATATATAGAAATTATTGTGGAAAGCCGTTTCATTTACGTAACAAGAAAATATTCGCAAACATTTCCTGCTCATACATAGAATTAAAAATGGGACATGATTTAGAGTGTAGACAGTGACTGCATGAAAAGCGATGAAGAGGAGGAATAAAGTATTGTTCGTCTTAACAGGATGTGCAGGTGTATGTTTCCGCCGATGACATAGCATTTTCTGCTGCATCAGTCGACATACATACTCTCTACCAAATTCTTCAGTTCTGTATGAATAACCTTGAAAAGTGGCTTGATGACATTAATCTCTACCTTAATGTCCGCAAAAGTTCGGTCCCTGGTTTTCCCAAAACCTTTCCCGTGCACATTTCACTGATCTACCGACAAGAGGTTATATCATAAATGGAGTCACTTAAACATTCGGGAGTAATGTACAACGAGAATCTCAACTGGAGTCCACATAAAGAGCGCATTGCTTCCAAGGGATCTCGTGCATTAGGCAAGCTGCGTAGGCTTAGCAACAAACGCTACGGAATGGGCAGGGATGTCCTTGTAATGATTTATTAAGACTTTGAGAGTAACTGCAACCAAATAAGCGAATTTATTAGTGCGACATTTCGGAAAACCTTCGGCTCCTTCAGGGTGTATTCTTAGGAGGTGGCGGAGGGCAGCTTTTAAAAAGTCCTTCTTAAGAAGATGAGGAGGGGGGTTCGTGAGAGAGAGAGAGAGAGCGGAAGGTGGGGAGACACATGCACAGGGAAGATTTCCTTGAAAGACGGTAAAGGTGGAAGGCGGCTTGCGGCGGCAGTGCTGGTGGGAGGTGAAGACCATGCCGGGGTTGCTTGACTGACGGGAATGCGGTTGACGGAGGTCACCGTTTCGGTGCTGGTGACCTAGAGCGCGAATTTATCTGGCTGGGTGCCTTTTCTTTTACAGCGTAAGCTGTTATGGGCTCATTCCAATAGCCGTTTCTGGTCGCGATTATGCCGCCGCCGCCCCATAACCACTATCGCCGGAAATGCGAAAAAAAGTACCCGCTCTCCGCCGGGATCGCACCCAGGCCCGCTGCCTGGGAGTCGGATACTTTACCACTGAGCCACACAAGCGCTTGCTATCAGGCAAAAGAAAAATTCCCTTTATACGCGCCCTATAGGCAGGCGCGCAGGCGCAGACGACCCGAACCTCCGCCAGTATGGTGGCGCCATCTAGTTAACGTGCCTGCAACCGCCGCACGCGACGAGATGCGATTCAGATGTGATGCGCTTCTGACGAGGCGCGCAATCAACGCTATCCCGATGTTAGATGTGCGCCACGTATTCTGGGTACCTCTTCGGTACACGGTATGGCGTCTCCTCGCAAGGTACGAACCGCTGCTGAAGAAGCGAATCGTAGAGCTACGTGCGCGGCTACAACCAGGCATCATCGGGCTCAGCAAACTGCGGTGCAGAGAGCATTACAAGCCGCAGCTCACCGTCGACGCCGGCCGGACAGTTCAGATCGTTCTCGTCGAAATCGAGGCGAAGACACTTTGCCGCGAAGACTTTGTTGTGCGTGGTGCCGAAATTGGAGCTTACGCTGTTACTGTGCGCGCAGGCCTGTGAGCTTTTGTTTCGGCGTGCCGCTAAGGCCATGGATATACACAGAGGGGAAGTTGCCCTTCACGCGATTTATATTGCTTGCCGTATTTTGAATGTGCCATGACTCAAGTAGCGGCCTTTTCGCAGGTTCATCTCTGTTTAAAGGATTTAGGTGTCTTGGAAAGCAGTCTTGTGGTCGGCGTCTTCAGAATGTTCGGCGGCGACACTGCGTATTCGGTTGAAAGTTCGGACGTCATTCTCATATTGTCTGATTCTTTATTTTATATTTTTGGTTTCACCGATGTACGTCGCCGGACAGTCGGCACCGCTAATTTTGCAGACGATTGATGTCTTGAGCTTTTTCTTTTGGTGGATGGTCTTTTGGTTTAGGAAGGAGGATATTCAATGTATTTATCGGTTTGTGCGTGACCTTTAGGTCTTCTTTTTCAATATCCGACAGTAAGCTTCGCTGGCACATTTTATGTATGGGAGGAACACTCGTTTCTTGGGTAGTAGGAAAGTCTGCGGTTGAAGTTCCAGTTGTTTGTTTCTTCTTTTTTGTTGTCGGGTGGTTTTGTGAATGAAGTTCCTTGGGTAACCATTTCTTCTAAGTTCGTTGACAACCATTCTACTTTCTTTCTTTTGGTCTGATTCCGATGAGCAGTCAGTTTCGGCTCTTTCTAATAAATAATCAACAGACGCCTCGCGGTTTACTGGATGGTTGGCATCGAAGTGAAGGTGTTGAAGGTGAAGTATGGTTGTCCAATAGTTGAGTTCGGCTGCGTTTTGTTCTTGGTCGAACCTACTTACCAAATTCATCTCCTTGTTCTTATAGAACGAAAACCTTGCATTTGTGTCTTCGTCTCTCTAAATTTGACGCGATTAATATCATATCAAGAAGCACGCATCCCTTCTCTGCTTATTCGGTTTCATAAAATTTTAGTGCAAACCTTTCTAAAGGTCTATGCATCCTCACAGAGGAGATCTCAGTACGTTTTCATAAATGAGTCGGACACATTTTTTTAAATATCAGCACCCTCGTTTGCGGTGCCCTCAAGTTTCTGTGCAAACTCTATTAGACCCCTTCCAAGTAAATTCTTGTGAGATAGACTTACTAAGCAGCTCTGCTCCGATAGCTAAGATTGATTTCGATTACATTTTTCCAATTCTAAGCATTTGCTCTATTCCTTCCTAATGGTATTTTGGAAGGTTACCATGCACAAATAGAAATAAAAACTGTGATTGCGACTGACGTTTCCGTCTGTGAAGAGGCGGTAGGTGTGGGCATTGTATAGCCATTTCTTAATTGTTTTTTTTTTGAATCCGACTACCGGAATTCACACCTATTTTTCAGGCTGGATTATTGGCAATTATTTTAACTTTAAGTTAGTTACCTTCCTCTTTTAAGCCTTAATTTTAACAGATTGTGCCTCTCTTTGTTCTTCCCTAAGCATCCTAACTTATCAAACGCATTAGAAGTGTCCAATTCTTTGCTCCCAAGACATTTATGCTTCGTTCTTTTGGTGTGGGTGGCGGGACACAAACGTTTAAAATAAACGAATCTGCTGATGAACTCACAGTAACATGACATGGTGGCCCGGTAATCCTTGTCTTACCATCATCTGCGTTTGTAATAGCAGCGCGATTTAGAAAATTCGCTACTGAGAATACCTTCGCAAATCTTCATTGTCCGCCAGGGTTATAAGTAACGTGATCAAGCGCGCGCAAGGGAAAGTGAGCGCGAGTCTTTTCATCTTGCCCGACCATGGCTGCGCATGGCTGTCAGCGTGGCTTAGCACATGCGCGGCCCAGGCGCTAAATTTTGGAGGCAGACTTGTGCGCGTTACGGAAAAAAAAAGTAACTGATTAGAATTACTTGATTCAAACATATAATTCGTTGCAGTGACCAATTACTGCCCCACGAGAGCGATTAAACAATGTCTAAAAGGTAATAGACTATATTTATGGTACATTACCACACACACATTTATAACCATTGCGCACATAGAGTAACTTTAACGAGCTGGCCTCGATCTTTAAGGCCACCCTCTGCAGTTTTTCACGTGTTGTTTGCCTTCACTAAGACTTGCTTTCAAAATTTTCATCCTGCATCTTCTATGTCGTGTGAAGACATTGACAGCGACAATGATGCTCGATGTGCTCGCGGCAGGGCTTATGGCCGCGATAATCGCGTCTGGGTCCTCCATGACGTGGAGCGCTTCATTCTTGCGGAACGTCGTCGGAGAAGTCACTCCCATTAGGCCCAATAAAATCAGAAAAAAAATGGTCCATAGTTTATTGCCGAACATCAGTGTTCGAAGTGGTCATCATTGTCAAGCTATAGCAGCACCCGTGCAATTCCTAAATGAAGATGTGATGGAGATCCTACTGGTGCAATTTACTCGTTAGCCATTTATACTTAAACCAGGCGCGCCAGCAATAGTTGGAGTCTTTCAATATAAGAGGAATGTAACTGGTTACACGTAAATGACTACTGAAAAGTAATTGATTCATACTGACCGTTAGCGAATAAAAATGCAACCGATCGATTTCAGAACTACCAGATTAATTAATTGTAATTAGTTACACATGAATCTGCATAAAGGTAAAGTGTGGTGGGTGCAAAGGTAAATAGCGAGCCGAAATGTCTGGTGGCTGGATGCCTGGTGGCTGACAGCGAGCGTGAACATGCCGTTGTGTTCACGTTCGCCTTTGATGCAGAGAACATGTAGTCACGCACCATATGCAGCCAGAACTGACGAGAGCGAAGAGGATAAATATATCCCAAAAGAAAAACGACTGAGCCACTGAGAGGACGGCAATTTGACGGCCTTCCATCCTCGTGTTCGCCTTCGGTGCCGACTGCGGAGGCGAAGACACACAATTTACATACAAGACGAATCTCTTCCGAAGGAACGGCTCCCTTATTTATTTTAGAACAACTAGGAAAAAAACGAAGAAATCAGCGTCGGATATGTACCTACCACTGACTACGGACTGCGCATATCAAGGCTTTCCGCCATTCGATCTGTTCTGGCCACGATTGAAATCGATGGAACTGAATCGCCTCACCATGCTTCAGTCATGTTTCAGTATCTGTTCGTGGAAACAAAAACACAGCATGTTTGCTCATATTTCGTTGTACGCGGTATTTCGGCAACGCCAAACGCAAGAAACGACGGAACGTAATCAACCAACGAACTAGCGGTTGCGCCTGCTGCGCCCGGCTCGGCCGTCACATATCATTGCATTCGCGGCACCGATTCTTGAACGCGCCACCTGTCCAAACACCTCCAACGCCCAGTTCCTATATTGGGAAAGCACGATGGTGGCGAAAGTGCTGGCGCTGACGGCGTGAATGTGTCTCGAGCAATCGTATATACTTGCTACTGCAATAAAATTAGTAGGGTGTGTTGAACGATGACAGGCAATCCCCTGGTAATATTGAAATAAATTGTTGGGTTTTACGTGCCAAAACCACGATTTCATTATGAGGTGCGCAGTAGTGAGAAACTACGGAATTATTTTACCCACCTGGGGTACTTTAACGTGCACCCAATGCACGGAACTAGCAGCACTTCGCGCTGCACTTTGTTTCGGAAATCGGGGACCACCTCGACAATGGTCAATGTTCAGTGACTCAAAGGCAGCCCTACAATCTGTGCTATCAGCTCTGCGTCGCGGGCCATACGAACAGCTCGTATTCCACATTAGATAACTACTCCATACATCACATGAGAAAGGACACCACGTGACATTTCAGTGGTTTTCTAGTCACTGCGGCGTCATAGGGAACGAAGACGCCGATAATGCCGCTCGGGCAGCTCTTGACGACACACAGAAAGAGGCCATACCACTCTCACGGTCCGACGCAGCCAGCAGACTTCGAGTGCTTGCACAGGAGACCACGCTCTCTCTATGGTGCACACCAAGCGGCCAGACCAACCGGAGCAATCGTCAATACCACCTGCCCTCTTTGATGCATCTCTGTATGGCAACTGGACTCCGCCGAGGAGAGGCCACTATACTTTGTGGCTTATGGCTAGGGGTGTCATTCACGTAATTTTATTCATTTCTCATTGGAATGACCGACAACGCTCGCTCTTTGCAATGCCTGTCTTTGCGGGGAGACGCTAGAACACATTCTATGCGACTCTCCTGAATATAATGTTCAGAGACAGTCCCTGGCGTCCGTTCTAGCGCACCTTGACAATAGACCGATGTCAATTGAAATGATTCTCACGTGTCGTCGACAGAAGAAATCGCAGCTGAAGGCGACGAAGGGACTACTTAGGTTTTTAAAAGAAACGGGCTTGGACAAGCGGCTGTGACAGCGATGTCACGTACCACGCAAGAGTGACGGACTGTGACTGACGATGTGTGTGCGGTGTTGTGCATGTGCTCTCTCTCTCCTCCCCATCTTTCATCCTCCCCCATCCCGCTCCTATGTGTAGGGTAGCAAACTGGTTGTGCGGAACTGGTTACCCTCCCTGCCTTTCCTTCTCCACTCTTTCCTTCCTTTCCTTCAATGCACGGTATACGTGCGCTCTTGCATTTAGGCTCCATCCAAATGCCACCGCCGCGGTCGGGGTTGGATCGGCCCGCGCTCTCAGGCTTAACTAGCAGTGCAACGCCAAAGCCATTTACACCGTCATGGCGGGCGAGTAGGTATATCTCGTTTGAGGCAGCCTGTGAATTGTGCTGAACAGGTTTGAAATTGTCTAATTCAACAATTTAGAAACAATTTTAACTGCAATGTTTTCCCATCTTATCTGCATAACGCTTTTAGCTTTCCATTTCAGTGCTATACTTAAGTGTTGTACACACGTGAATACTGGAAGGGGAAAATAGCTGCGAGCAGCTTGCACGGGGCCTTACGGAATTTGGTTGGTCACTGTTCTTCTTCAAAAGACAACTCACGGGACAGGCCAGAGGGCATGGCTTACTTCAACTTATTCCCGAGTGGAACGTCTGCTTCTGCGAGAAAAATAAGATAAATCAATCGAATCATGGGGTCGAGTGCAAGGATGTTTGCAGGAATCAGGTTCAAATACTTTGATCGTTTGTTCTAGCGGAGCAAATATAGAAGCTTGAATGAAGTCGAATGAAGCCGAGCGTCGAGTCTGCCACATGTTAGAACGAAACATATCCCCGTAGAGAAGAAGCCGCAATAGTGCTTACAGAGGCAGATACACAGGCATCCAATGCCTTTCATTGAAGAAATAGAATCTGGGTCAGCGAGAAATGCGCGAATTATCGCGATGCTTGATCCCACCATTACAGCGACAGCCGCGAGTACAAAGCTATGGCGCAATGTATCGGAGAGCAATAACGCGGAAATCTACACCGTTTCCGGTTCGTTGACGCATCGCTACAAAAGCGAGAAGCTTCCAGCTAGCACTTTCTGCAAGTTTCTGCGGCAGGTGAGGCTAATAACGAACATTTTTTTTCTAATGGGGCAACTTAGCTGATTAGATTAATGTGCACCAACGGCGGAAGAAGAGGAAGGATTACCGGGAGCATAGCCATCTGCAGACGGGCAAGCATGTGGCGGACGGCAATTTGAGTTGCACGCTAGCCTGAAATAGGTGATACCGCAACGTCCCTTTTTAAATTATGAGGTATCATCCAATCAACAGCTATTGGTATGCTGTGGGGTTTATTAGCGTTTGAAAGTTATCACAGTATACTAACGGGCACGAACCGAGAGGACACTGTCGAACACTGTACAAAAGAAATCCGCGCACAATGCAATCGGGTTCTCACCGCGGCCCTTCCTGCGTCGATCAACGTTTGTTATAACTCTGAAACGCTAAGATATGTTTGAACCAGCCGCAAGATAGCGTTTAACCATCTTCTTGTGTAAAAGAACAATCTAGTCAAGCCATAAACTCAACCTACTTATTGTCACAGAAAAATATCTCGAGAGTTGTGAGTCTTGCAAAGTGACCGAAAATGCATAGAAAAGTCAAAACGGAAGGAAAATCACGCAAGCATCTAAAGCAGGCGCTCCAGCATTGCGTTCTGCTTATTGGTCCGGAAAACGTTAATTGCATTGATGACACGTTGTGGAAAAGAATTCTTTTGCTGCGCTCGGAAGCGAGCTTCGTTGCTCGTTTAATTATGAATAAACAAAGACGTCTAAAGAAGCTGTCACTTATACATAAAAAAAAATGTTCAACTGCAAAGCATAGGAAGGCGTGAGCAAAAAAAAAAATACAAACGGTGGTACGACATGCATTACCACGCACAGACACGAGCATGCTTAGCTGTGGTGAAAGAAAGAAACGCTTCTCGTATTTTCGGACAAGGTCCTAATAATAGATGAACGTCAGTCACACTTCGGGCTGCCTCGTTTCTTTTTTCGTTTTTTTCTTGTTTCTTTTGAGCATTCAGCTCAGCTACATTGGAAGCGGAGTGAATACTTTATGGTAGACGCTATTCAGGAGCTGTCCCTAATAACGTAATTGCAATGCTTATATTGACCATCGTAATGAACTTCTCCGCATAACCAAATAAAACACGAAAATTAGACGGTGAAAAGAAAACATAATCTTGTTTCCACCAGACGCCTATAACTACGTTCCTGCAGACTGCCAGTGCCAAAAAAATAAAGTCACAAAGCTGCTGTATTGACCGTAAAAAACTATACTTAATTCATGTAAAAGTTGATATATATATATATATATATATATATATATATATATATATATATATTCAGGCAACCCACTGCACAATACTTTTTGAGATCGCCTCGTTCAGCGCAAATTATTCCATCACCATTGATGTTACCGCCAGGCAATCGTGCTAATAACGTATTTATCTATCTCTGCATACGTTGCAGGAAATGTGGCTGTTTCACTTTTATTTCTGCATATTGAGCCGAGTTTGTCGAATGAGAAAATTTGCTTTTGACGGAGTCTTAATACGCCTCCAAATTGCTGAGACATGATGACATGAATGTTTCATGAAAGCGCACCGCTCTGGCTCTTAATATTTATTATAGTAGGCTGTCATTCTGCTGTGTCGGCGTTTCATGAAACTAGTTATCTTTCTGCAGCTGCTTTCATTTGGTCCGATAACGAAACCTGCACTGATGAGGTAGTTCACTCGTTCCATTTCTTCAAAGGCTTGTTGACTGAGCTGAAGCTAGCTGACTGGTCGACTACCCATGGTCTATGCTTCTTTAGGGCCCCTTGAAATCACTGCTTCCAGGAACTTGCGGTTAATGAGTAGCATGATTTAGAGCTGAGCACCACGCGAAGTGCATAAAGGACCTCTAGAAAAACCATTCTATAGCATATTCGAGTGGCTGTTTTAGAACGCTCTAGAAGTGCCACAGGAGCCACGCAACGCAGCAACTGATGTTTGTTAACCAGACTGAAACGGCTTCAATGCGGAGAACTGAGCCTCATTATGACTGAGCGACTCGGCTTAGGATAGGAATACGCTTTTATTAACTTGACCACGAGGTCTCGTGCGGGTTCTGAGATATGGTCAATCGAAGGTGCTAATAGATAGACAACGTTTGCTACTCGAGTGGAGGTTAAATGTTTCAGAAAAAATACACGTGTATTGACAAAGTAAAACAGTAGGCTGCTTGCCTAAGCGTCTTCCAGTGCAGGAGCTGGATAAAGAAGGGATAAAAAGAGAATCGCTGAACCCAAAAATGGGCTGAGGATTGGGGAGGACGCCGAGGTTTTGATACAAAACAAAAGACAGAAAACGGAAATCTTAAAAAAAGTGAATGTTTTTGGAGCTCCTGTGCTTCATATCAATCTTCATATAAATTTGACTTTTTCGGTCACCGTGTGCGGAGCCAATCTCCTGTGGCGTATTCATGGACTCGCAAACACATGGGGTCTAGACGTTAACGTTTCGACAGTGCCAGGCGAATGAACTCTTGACCATAGCCCCGGCAAAATTATTGTGTTGGGAAACAAACGTCTTTCAGGTTGCGGAAAATATGAGCTGTTCTTTGCCTGAGGAATTCGTATATAAAAAGAAGAGGTGGAAAAGCCGAAAATGCTTTCGCTGGAACGTCGCCTCATATTTGACGTATCTTTAAAGACAGAGTCCCAGGCTGTCGAAAGTAACGTCATGTCCTAAGAAATAGCCAAGTTTATGGTCGTTGAAAACCAGAACGGTTAAATTATTTTTTCATGACACTGTGCGGTTCTTCATATAGCTCACGTTTTGAATTATTATCGTCACCTCAACATAAACTCTCATGAACGTGTAAATAATTGTTTTGAATTTTATTGTATGGAACGTATAGGCTTCTTGTAGGAAATATAAGATTACAAGTGCCTAAAGATACGTCGGACGTAGCTTTGCTTCCGTTTCGCTTCCTCCGCGGTTTTCGCCTACGGATGTTTGGACGTATTTTTGCAGAAGGATGTTTATTTACCTCAAAGGGGACCATTCAAAAATACTTTTGAAACGTCACAGAGAAGGATACAAAAGCCGGGTACGAGCGAAGGTACTGCTTAGGGAGAGAGGGCCCGATCTCTACTACGGCCCCGGTGGCATTCACGAAATCGCATTCATTTCTCATTGGAATGGCTGACAATAGCTCTTTACAATACCTGTCTCTGCGAGGAGACGCTAGAACACATTCTATGCTACTGTCCAGAATATAATGTTCAGAGACAGTCTCTGGCGTCCGTTCTAGCGCACCTTGACAATAGACCAATGTCAGTTCAAACGATTCTCAGATGTCGTCGACAGAAGACATCGCAGCTGAAGGTTACGAAGGGACTACCTAGGTTTTTGAAGGAAAGAGGCTTGGACAAGTGGCTGTGACAGTTATGCCACGTACCACGCAAGAGGGATGGATTGTGACTGACGATGTGTGTGCTGTACTGTGTGCTCTTTCTCTCTACCCCATCTTTCATTGTCCCCCATCCCGCTCCCATGTGTAGGGTAGGAAACCGGTTGTGCTAAACTGGTTAACCTGCCTGCCTTTCCTTCGCCACTCTTTCCTTCCTTCCTTCCTACCGCTCCTCCAGGAAAATCAGTGATGTTAATTTGAACGTAGAGCGCCGTTACATGCGAGAGAGGTATAATCCGGCACATTACTGACTGTCCTGAGAGTCTGTCCTACGTAACTTTAGCAACAGCGATAATATCATGGAAACTAGAACACTGACACACTGCTCCTGCGCGGCGACATTCAATGCAATTTAAATTTATGTAATTGAATGAATTATTTCAGGAAGGTCACAAGAACAGGATAGTACTATTGAATTACATGTAATTAATTACTTGTAATGAACTACATTTCTGGCACTTTTATAATTTAACGATTACTTTCATTACTCAGCAACAGCTCACTGTAATTAAACTACTGTTGTCAGTAACCAATTGCACGTAATCAGTTACATAATTGACGAGACAAGCTGTAACAAACGATGCTACTTTGAGAACCTGCATTTCGCTAAAACTACAGCAGAACGACCGAGATCGCGCGAGGCTGCAGCCTCATGAATCCGCATATCCATAAAGGCAAACCAGTGGGAGCAGTATTTGTTTTCTCATCTTAAAGCTGCACCTGACGTTGACCGGCTAAGTAAACAGGTAGTTCCATGTCTCAATAGTGAAGGCCACTTATGACAATACAGCCAGGAAATCTCATACGAACAATTTTTTTTCAGCTTTTCGTTGGCCCAACAGGGAGTGTCTTCTCCAAGTCCTAGCAACAAATAAGG
Organism: Dermacentor silvarum; assembly: GCF_013339745.2. Lineage (NCBI taxonomy): Eukaryota > Metazoa > Arthropoda > Arachnida > Ixodida > Ixodidae > Dermacentor > Dermacentor silvarum. Next base: position 176,387,587 of record NC_051156.1, read on the forward strand.
TTACCCTTTTTTTTTTTCTATCACGTGTACAAGTCTGCTCAAGAACTTACCGTTGCGTTGCTGGTCACAATACCTGAGTCATGTTGAAATAAAACCACGTTCCATAAACCCGCATTAAGTCATTATGTCACTGCTCGCTCATTTGAAGTTAGAGGACAAAGTTTGTTGTAGGTGTTTGTTTTTCTGTGACATTTTTTACACCGAAGCTGTATATGGCTAGCTTCTAGCGGATCGATGTCCCTAGACCAAAACGCGGGTCGAACCCGAAGATCGCGCAATACAGGGCCTACCCATGGCGGAGGTGAAGCAGGCTTTAAGCACTTCGCCAACTTGCAAAAATAAGGTTAATATCTTGGGTCCAAATACAACCCGTATACAAACAAACAAACAAACAAACAAACAAGTACAAGCCGCCTTTAAGATGACAACAGCACGTACAAGTACTTATTATGTAAGTGTCTGCCAGGCCTGGTCAGCGAATTAATAATTTGAAAGCGCAGCGCCCGTGTTGTAAGACTTTTTTGTTGTCTTCATATCGCCCGATAAAGTGATCAGCTAACTTTCAGTAGCTCCCCCAGGCACGAAGCATGTTGTGGTGCACTTTTTTTTTCATTTATGGTACCTTTTATGAATGTCTTCTGAAAGGCTCAGGCGAGGTAAAACGCATAGTCTCCGGACTTGCCATTATCACGTTACACAATGCAGGGTCCTTATTTATCTGTTAAAGCCATTCTAAACGCATGCTGATCACCGCTGCCAAATAGGAGTTAACGCATGTCAGCGTGTTCACCTGGATTACTCGGCACGTTTAATAATTATTTTCTGAATTTATATTTCAAGCAGAAAAGCCGCCCTTTCCCCGAAATTAAAATTATTGATGGCGAAAGCAAATTATTACGCAGCTGTAAAATCAGCTGCATACGCCGCTGTAAACATTCACTTAAGCAATAAATTAACAAGCACGCTGTCATGAACGCACAGGAAAACACGAACACATCTCACTCGATGAGCGCGAACACTCGCTGTCAGAACGCTGGTGTGATGAAGGGCGGCAGCAGCGGCGAGCGCTTTCACCTTCGATCTGCCTTTCACTTCAACGCGAAACTTTAGGCTTGCGAGAACACGGCGCACACGAAGCTATCAGCTAGCTCGGGTCGCCTAGCCTTCGAGCCCACCGTAGATTACCTCCAAGATAGGACGCGCGCGGCCACGCGCGTACGCGCTCAGCCGTCGCAGCCGGGGTCGAAGAAGAAACACGCCACTAACCTCCCCTATCCACTACCATACCGTGCGTAATAGGACGGCATGCACCACCCCCGCCTTCCTTCCTTGCGCGCGCGAGAAGACGCCGCCCCATCAAGCCATCATCCCTCTCGGCTCATCCTCGCAAGCTTTCCCTCGCACATACAGCAGACGGCGCGACCGCGATGTTATCCCACTTCCAACTTTATACGGAACGTTACGGCGACTTCTAGGGCGATGACGACGGCGAAAATTTGCTTGGAGTCTCGATATATTTGCTATCACAATAAAATACAACTATCTCAGACATGCTGACAACTGTACCTTTGGCTGACGCACAACGTAAGCCTGCCTCAAAAGCTCGGATGAAATGAAGAAAATGGAAGAATCGACGAGGAAAAAATTAAATGAATATTGGCACCAATGAGCTCCCTAAATGGATTTGGAGATTTCTGATAAGTTGGCACTTAAGAAAGGCAGGAAACACAGCTCAAGAAAAAGATATAAACCTGCAAATCTGCAATAGCGGGTTAGATGAATTGAGTCTCTGAATAATGAGAAGAATGAAATTTCAGAAACTGCGCTAGACACAGACGCAAAAAAATGTCGCAGTTTCACCCGAAAGGCGAAGCATCAATTGCGATAGAAAATTAGTAGAGAGCTATACGGAGTAAGGATAGTAGTTTTATCAGCTGTATAAACTTGCACATGCAGCAGCACCAGCAACGCGCAGAACTGTTGTCGGCGCCGTAGGTGTTTTGCCCTTGTTCGCACCGAATGCGGTCAGTTGGTGACTGTTGCCGGTGCCTCTGGGGGCGGCTCGGAGGTTTTTGACGAGATCAGAATGGGACACACGTCGAGCAGCGTTAACTTACCCACTTCTCGCCTCGCTACGTTTTAGGGGCGAAGCTCCTTAGGGTGTGGGTCTGTCCCTCCTCTGTAGTAGTAGTAGTAGTAGTCGTCGTAGTAGGTAGCCACGTTTACTTTTATGAAAAAAAATTCCGAAAGTTCTGTCCATACCGCGGACTCGAACCAGGGACCCCTCGCTTCCGAACGCGCGGCGCTAACCACTACGCCACGAAGCGCACATGGACACGCGCACCACGATGACAATAAATACCCAACATTAACGAAAGACTGCGCGTTTCTAACGCGTTTGTGCTAGCGCGTTACGGCCCGTGTAAGAAGCTGGTGTAAGACGCTGTGGCCTCTCCGCCTTACCCCCGTATTCATAAACGCTCCTCGACTTGAACTTGACTTGCCACCGCCTTGGGCAGCGTCACTTTCTTCTTCAATAAAATCACTACTACTACGTTCGAAACGCGTTGAAGTTGGTGGCAAGTCAAGTTCAAGTCGAGGAGCGTTTATGAATACGGGGGTTATACTCTCTCAGCAGTCATGTGATGGCGTCGGCAAACGCGGTGCACGTTCCGGCATGTGTAAACGGCTGCGTAAGACGCTGTGGCCTCTCCCTCTTACTAGAGAGTACTGCACGTTTCTAACGCGTTTGTGCTAGCGTCCCCTTAAGCGGGAGATGGTGCAATTACAATGAAGGCCGCTGTTATAAAATAGGAATGACGTCACATATGGCGCGTGTCATTGGTGGAAGTCAATCGTTCGATTTAGTACGGCGAGACTGGGCGAATTATACGGAAGATTCACGCTTTACCGATGATTCCGTCCGGAGCTTCGCCCATTCATCATCATTCACCCCGTGGATATTCGGTGTTTCTTTTATATAAATACGCATGTGGTGCCGCAGCTATACGTCGTCTTCCCACCCTCCCTCCCGTCCCTCTACGGCCTTTCGCGCGACGGAAGAAGCCGCGTTTGCTCTCTGTATATAGTGATTGCAAAGGAGGAAAGAGACGCTTAATTCTTCAGCCCTTGAGGGAGCACGGCGCAGAACGCGCGTTTGCTCTCCGACGTGCGTTCGCTCCCTGTGAAAGCGCGCGTCCCTCGCACCCTTTCGCTCGCCCATACAGCGTCCGGAGCGCGACGACGATTTCATCACCGTTGACGTCATACGGAACCTCACAGCGACGGCAGAAATCCGCTTTGGAGTGTCCATATAATTGATATCGCAATAATAGTGCAGTCATTAGAATTTAAAACATAAAGTAAAGAGAGAAACGCAAAGATAAAATTCAATGTCACTATCGCTGGGCCACCCACCCTTAAAGCCTAAAGGAAGCTGAAAGAGCTCTGTTGTGAGCTTGGTGAGTTTAGCATTGCTTGCATGACGAGGGGTACAGAACAGTATGATAACTAAAGCAAACTCATTAACAATTTTATTCATTGTTTTATGCCAATTATTGCTTTTTGTAATGGAATCTTGCAACCATTAACAGCTAGCATATTTATTAACCTGAATTCATTGGCTAGTACAAGTTCTTTATTATCCGTATCCGCGGTATACAAAAGTATACCTTAAAATTCCACCTAATGTTGTGCCGCGAAGGGCGATAGCGGCGTGTTGCAAAAATCCTGACTGCAACGTAAATTCAATGTGCCAACGTTTCAGGACAAGCATCTCGAAGCTTCTGCTAATTTCATAAGTTATGGAAGTTACTAAATCTGCAGGGTTACCCGGCTTCGTTTCCTCATTTCCAATTCTGTACTAAACGAAAAATTAAAAATGTGGGCAGCTTGCACTAGTGGTGCAAGGCTGGAGCAAACAGCGGAGATGGTGATCGACACCGCTTCTTCCCGGTTTTACTAGATTTGGCTAAGTTTTGCTAGAAAATGCTAAGTGCTGCTAGGCACAGTATTTCGAATCAGCTCACCGCCAACGCGCAGATTCGCGCTTGGCCGCGCGACGCGCTTCAAGATGAGTGGCTTCTCCTTCGGGTGTCCGGATGTTGTTTGAATACGCGATAGTTCGCAAACCGCAAGATCAGCGCCGAAAGACTGCACAGACCGCGCTCAACCATACGCGCACATGTTGCAGTATACTCCAATATGGCGGACAACTGCTAGCAGACGACGCTGTGACGTCACGTGAAAACTATGTATACATGTACTCGCCACAAAGTCAACGAGAGTTGTGCCGCCGTCGCGGCGGCTCCGAGCTTTACCTCCCGGTGACGTCACGATCAAGCTGCGCCTCCACACTTGCCGGGGCGCGGCTGGTTTAAACCTGCCGAGCCGACGCCAGAGCCAGAGGCGCCTGATGCTGTCACGGACACCGCGCGCGTCTGGCGTGAACGCGGAGCAACGGGGAAACGCGAACGGCGTCGGCAGCAGCTCTGCGCATTGCCTTATTGGTGCTGCTACAATTTCGCTCTCTCTCTCTCTCGCTATCATTTTCTCTTTCTCTCTCCCGAGAATAGCGCGCCCCGCGCGCATGCTCTCCTTCCCTCTGCTTAACGTCCCCTGTTAAGGCAACATGTGCACGGCACGGAGAGGAAGCGAAGCACACGCCGCTCCGCGAGGGACTTGCTAGGCAACCCAGGGGAGGGAATCGGCGAGGGGATTTTTTTTTGGATTCAGCAGACACATTACGCCCGGCTTAAACAGCTCCGCTGTTAAAACGACAGGAGAACACATGAAAATGGGCTTGTTAAAGACGAGAGAGGACAAGCACTTGCCCTTTCCCGGTTTTGGTCCTGTGTTTTTTTTTTTTTTTTTGCGCGCATTAAATCATGAGTCTCAAGGGACTTTCCATCTTCAAAACCTTATTCATTTATTCCTAGAGAAAGCCTCAAGTGGTGCGCCTTATATTTTCCAGCAGTCCTTCTCTCTATTCCAAGGTCAGAGAGTCTCTCCAGATTTTCAGTTCTTTTCCCGCAGGCTCAAATCAGATAAATCAGAATAGCAATGGCCAAATAAGAAAGGTAGCCAAGTATTCGAACAGCGATTTGCAAAAAGAAGAAAGTCTTTCGTACGAGCTGTTGTCAGGCGAATCGACTTGGATGCCGTGGGCAAGGTTCTGCAGCTCCGAATCACTATTAGGATGGATACGAGATTAAAAGAGTTTGATTGCACCAAAAGCAGAATCCAACCAGCAAAGGCAATCTCTTTACTGTTCTGCCTAGATAAATGTGTTCGCCATGACGCACTTTTCTTCTTTGTCTTTCAGTCGTTCTTTTTTTTTCAGTGGCAATTGCTTGCGTTGCTTAGTTACGCTCTGTGCGCAAACTGCCTGCAAGATTCAAAGACAGCGTCTTTGTCGTCAAGAGAAAGGATCTTCAATATTGGTGCCAATCCAATCCTCTTCGCTAACTGAGTCGGCAATGGCGTCGACCTTGGGCCTTCATATCCCTGACTCTAAGAATAAAGGATCCAGGATGAATGGAAAGATTCCATGTGCTAGACACATTCCGCTTTGTTAGTCGCTTTGAGTAGAGCGACTGTCCCCAAAGCTTCCCCGTCCCGTTGCACAATCGCTGCTCAGATTAGAAAGAGTGATGGCCCAGCACAGGCTGGACGACAGCTTTTTGTGGGCCTCGCGGGCGCGCACTTTATTTTCGGCCGGGGCCCTTTGTTCTGCATGAAAAGATATATGAATTTTCTACACGGTAGCCTTTCTGTTCTAAAAAAAAAAACTGGCTTTGGAAGGGCAGTTCAGAGCGGCGTTTTACAGAGGACTACGTCTGTCGCGTTTCTTCTCTTCCTGCTCTTTTGTGTTTTTTGTAAACAACCTATCCAGTATGCTGTTAACAGCTCGAACTGATTACAGATTGCAGAGGTAGCAAAGGGAAAAAGTGAAACTGGACAAAATTAAGAGGTTCTTACATATCAGGGGTCAAAAATTACAAGGCGCAAGTGATGTTCTTCATTGGCATGCCACCATCGCTGATATGTGCAACATTACGATTCGGTTGCATCTGCTGCTATGCTCCTACATGCACTTCTAGCGCCATAACTTTATGTATATGCAAGCCAATGACCCTGTCACGCGAAGAAATATATCGAGAAGACACCATGAAGAACAGAAGACTGCCGCATCTTCGGCACATTTTGCATCGGGCCAACAGATTCCTATCATATGTACTATTTATTCTCTAAAGTAAGTTTACCGTAAGGGTGGGAAACTGCTTTATCGCTTTGCTTTTCCACGCAAGTTATACCTGATCAGAAGCTTCTTTTCTTCGTAATCCATATAGAATGGTTATTCTGGTGTTTTGTCTCATATACTTCATTTCATTCGGAGCAATGTATTCTAAGAATAATGACAGAGCTCACCTGTTCAGGACACGCAGATTGCTCGTTGAGTCCTTTGGCAAGAGCGAAGTGGTGGGCAGCCAGCGTGGACGCACAGGTTTCGCGGTAGACCCGCTGAATGCCGAGGAGGCCTTGGGAGGTGTCCTATGTGGCATTAGGACGCAACACGGAAGAATTTTTCTTCCGGAGAATTGCCACCTCAGGCGGAAGTGTTGCCAGTGTCAACACCATTGATGTTACCACTTCTTGATACCATTGATATTATCAATAAGAGCGTGCTGGGCACACTGTGGAATCTAATGCAGCAATGTAACAATAAAGTCCGGGGTCGTATACTTAAAGACAGTGTTATCACGGTAGGCGTCATCTGTGATATTAACAACGTTATAGAAAGCGTGGAACTCCCAATACTTATGAAGCATGCTACAGAAGGTGTTGCCACCGTGCACATTGGTGGCATTCGGAACACGTGCTTTGTCATGGTTATGCTTAAGGGTGACTACATCCCCACACATGTTAAAGTTGGCCTCTTCCGGCACACAGTTCGCCCATATATTTCAAAACCATTTCTGTGCGAGTAGTGCCTTAAGCATGGAAATGGGAAGGCCCTATGTACAGGCTCAGTTGTGTGTGCCTGGTGTACGAAGAACCACACAAAAGACACTTCCCGTGCAGCTATCTTTAAGTGCTTGAACTGTCAGGGCTATCATGATTCCAGTTCTGAAGATTGTCTGCAAAATAAGAACACGTCCGCTATCCTCAAAGAAATGAAGGAAAATTTGAGATACCGAGAAGCCACTGAAATTGTCCGGCGTTGCCGACGTCGTCGCGCACGCTCTTTCATGAAGGTAATGGTTGCTGTGAAGCAGAAGACTACATCCGCAGTGCTTTTTACGCCTCCGGCGCTGCAAGCATCCAAATTCCAGGGCACATCGGAGACTGAAGCTGACAAGGCTTAAATGTTGAGAATAATGACCCCCTCCGTCGTACTCACACATAGTCAAATAGTCGCCGCATGCTGCCCCTACTGTTTCGTGCACTACAGCTGCTGATGAGGCACCTAGTTTCAGATTGACAAGTCATATCCGTGCAACGGTAATTAATGGACGTCATTAGTTTACTCTTAAGCAGACATCACACTATGTATGTACTGCTGCCAGCCGTTGAATAGAGAAAAGCACGGCAAACTGCCGTCGTTTCACGCACGCAAAATACAAAAGTGGCCTCACCGACTGTCAGCACAGAAGATTGTGCGCTTCCGTCAGACAACTGCAGGAGCTAACGACTATAAACACTTGAGCATGTTTTGATTTACCGCATGTGTTGAGCTCTCCCTGATGTTCTTGTACTCTCTCTTCCTCTTCATCTGTTATTCTCTATTTTTTTTCCTCCCCCAGTGCAGGGTAGCGAACCTGATATTGCAATCTGGTTACCCAATCTACTTTTCCCTTTATTTTCCTTCCTCTTCTAGCTCATATTCGCCTCAACATAGATGTTCTCTTTACTTCTAATTTCTGAGTCCCTTTCTGTTCCTTGTCCATTGTTATCTTATTACTGTTTTAGTTTAATGGCATTTTTTTCGGGGAGGAGGGGGCTGCTTAGTTTGTGGCGCTGCAATCGCGGTTGGCAAAAGTTTCAAACAAGAATTTCGGTAACGTGATACAGACTATTATTGTTGTTTCCTCCTCCAAGATCATTCGGAGCTTCATGTGTGGCAGCTGCCAAAATTAGTCCCTGGGAATTTGTTCATTCAGATCCTACGTTTTTCTCCTGCACAAGATGCTCTGGGATGTAGGCTTTCTATTCAACGTGCTCCACTTCTGATGAAGAACACGGCCACGGGAGAGTTCTTGCAAGCCGCATTTCTCACGAACTCCCAAGCCGCTTTAGTGTAACGATTCCTTTGCTCAATTCCATTCCTTTCCTATCATCCACCGCTCCCGACCAGCTGACCCTTGATAACGTAGGACCACTAACTCCTGACCACTGACCAGGACTTTTCATAAGGACCGACAAGGAAAAGAACAAGAGTAGAATTGTTTCCTTATCCCGGCCTAGATTAACATGCTGAGAGCGCAAGATCAATTAAAAGCAATTAAGTCAGTGAAGCACCTTTTCCGGTATTGGTAGCTTATCGAATTCGATACTTGTCTCGTTTTTCTTATGTGTGTCTCTTTTTTTCTTCATTCAACGGAAAATTGACAGTAACAGGCCGTTTTAAAGGCAGTGGAACTGTATGACAGTTGCTCAAAACGCGCAGTGAATCAGGGTGCTGTGCAACGTGGCACAATGCTTAGCACCTCATCCTGAGCTCGTTTGAATAGGTGATGCATAGGAATAGGCGAGGGAGGCCTATTTGATGCGTTTCTCATTTGGTTGGATCAATCAACACACTGTTTTCAACGTATACAGGTCTCCGATCTCCAGCTCATTCTAATTACAAGTTGTGTCCCGCGTGATATAGGTTGGTCATGCATGACTGAGGCAAAGTATCCACGGGGATGAGGGAACTAACGGGACAGTAGTGAGGGAAGAATTTTCGGGATTCATCGTAAAAGCAAGTTGGCCAGTTGGTATTTTTGTAGACTACGAATGAGAACGCAAGCAGCATGAGTGGTACGTTTAGAATGCTATTACAATTGCTCGAGCGTTTTTCCTTCTGCTCGCTTGTTACCTATACTATAGATACACTGTCTCCAGATTTACGGCGAGACCTTTTATTTAGGACGATTTCCTGTTCTTTGAATGTAGAATGGTGTGAAGGTTACAACCCGCAATTAGACAAAAATTCAAGCTGACTTCAAGTAGCCTTTCACATCTGCACAAAACAAACACTCAGTGTCTTCATTACGGCATCCAGAACATAACGCGCGCATAATAATACTTTAGGCGAAGAATAAGGTATGCAGTATGCTGGCACGTAATACCTATACTGTTTATTGGTTACAAGTTCGGACATCGAACTACTGCAGAATAGGCGTGAACAAATATATAAATCGTAGCACGGGCTACTAACGCAGACGTATATGGTACTTTAGAGCGAAAGTACACTGCCATGAGGCCTCCACCTGTCTAAACCTGCAAGCATCTACAGTAAACAAAAACAATATAGACAGTGTATGTCTAAAATAGCTCTCTTGGTTCCGTTTTCTGCGTAATAACTTGGAGCATTCACACATTCAAGTAAACACCAGTTTTGCTCAAGTCTTATTCCTCTCGCTGAGGTCTTGCGAAATGGGCAATAACAGGGCTACCGAACCATAAAGTTGCCTTCTTTTATTTAAAAAAATATCGCGGACGTTCACCGCTGGCTTGTGTGTACGCGCTATTGTTCAGAATTGAGTCTGTTCTGATTGAATCTGCATCTACAATGACGTAGCTCAGAGCATTTTGACTGTTCTCATGCCGCCCTTGTTCTACGTGCGCTCGTTGCATGATTTAGTAATATACTTTCTTTTTCTCGTGTCAGTTTAGGTTACTTCTAGGTTTAATCGATCATCGCAGAAAAGGCACCGCGTCGTCGCGGCGGCCATTTCCAAGTTGAAATTTTAGCGGTCGAAGCCCTGTCCTTCGGTGCATTGACACCATCGATACACGTAAACACAGCACAAGCAGTTGCGCGTAGCTAAAAACAATTGCGGCATTTTGCGCGGTGATCCATCATTCTGGAAGCGACGAATACAATCAACATGGCGTCATAAACACGCAGCTGCCAATTCGGAACGCTGAATAAGATAAAGCTTAAACAGGGTTTGTCTGTTCTGTTCTCAGTTCCAGTGTGCAAGCAATGTTTGGTATGCATCATTTGTAGAAGTATTGCGTGTTAAAAGGGACATTTGCAGAATTCAGTCCTGCCGTCAAGTTCTTTTTGTTCATTCTTCTGTTTCTTAATGTGCTCTTTCCTTGATAGAACTCTAAAAATAGTGCCTCTACTTGGGCAAGCAATGTTATATTTTGTAGACTCCTACTATTGATCTAGTATAGTCAAGAAAAAATAATAATATAAGTCACAGAATAAGCATTTGAACCTTTATAAAGAGCCGTGAGAATCCTCCATGAACCAGTGGACTGACATAATTAGATTCATATACTTACCTTCACTCGGTAGCATGCTTTCGAAAGTTATTTCACTGAACCTGTCCAATCAAAAACTTTTTCTCAAGTGTTCTCAAGGGGAATTGAACAGCAAGGAAAAACAGTGATGCTGCAGCTCCCACAAAGAATGCAGTAAAAAGACTAGACATGTTCAAATCTACATAGCCAAGGTGAAAACATAGACATCAACGGGAAAGAAACAACAACTTTGTCACCTGTAAGGATGAAAGAAAAAATTTATTTTATTCTTTGACAGAAGTCTTTTCTGCAGTATTGACCAGCACAGAATTTTCTAAGGCTGAGTGCCCCGCGTTGCCCCGAAGAAAGGTCATTCATGCCACTGCAGCCGAAAATCGGCGAGACTTTGGTTATTCTATCTGTACAAACAAAATTATAGGAGGTGTATGGGCGTATTAGTTTGCCTTCACATGATTCGCTTTAAGCCTTGCTCCTAGGAACTTTGAGAAATGACGCAGTTATGACTAGGGCTAAGCATCGCTTGACGCAACATATAGATCATACATTTCATGTGACAGTTTCGGTCAACTTTATAGGATAGGTTTGTGAGGTCTCAATATTTCCATGCACACGGAGAGTGAAGCCCTTAAAGGAGTAGTCATCTTGATACTGTGATGTACGCAGCAACTATTCCCAACAACTAATTGTTGTCTGCATCCATTTTATTCCTTTTTTGACAACACTCGTTGGGGGAGGTTCTTTAGTTGCGTGACGCTAGAAAGCGGTAGGTGTATCAGCTTGCTTTCCTATTCGCTTACTGAATCATAACGACGACAAGAACAGGTAAGTCGCGAGAGGTCAACTTGTATAATTTATGCAGGGTACCTCTCGTATACTTGTTGATCCTTTGTTATAGGGGACACCCGTCGCGGAAGCTCAGGTGCTATGGCGCTCTGTTGATGAGTTCGAGGTCGCAGGTTCAATGCGCACTGGTGCGGCCGCATTCTCATGGGTGCGGAATGCCAAAACGTGCGTGTACCTGGCATTGGGTGGACGGTAAAAAACCTCAGGTGGTGAAAATTTACCCGCAGTCCCCACTACGGCGTGCCTTATATTCAGGTCTTAGGCTTGAAATGTGAAACGCCAGATAATTTTCTTGTCATTTTGATATACAGTGCTTAACGACCCAGTATTATTTGGGCCAATGTTACAATAATTTCTTTGAGGACAAAAAAAAGGAGGGGGGGAGGGATGCTCCCAAAGACGTCTGCTTTGTTTCTCGACCCAGGAGTGACAGATTATTGACATCAGCCCCGTACTAGTTAAACAGCAACCAACAAGGTGCATGCGACATACAAAATTGATGCTGGTGGTAACTTCCACGTGGAATAGTAAGAGCGGGAATTCGGGCTCACAACTGCATGATTGTTCATAAGAAAGTGGTAAATAGCCGCATAGCTTTTATCAGAAAAGGAGCAATTCTTGAAAAAACACCATGGCGGGATCATACGCATGTACTTAAGGCAGCCGATCATTTGCGCCGGTTGATCGTGTGCTCTATCCGCTGAGTCACCCGTGCCTTTAAGCGCATCGCGGTCCCTATACGATAACCTTAGGATTGTCGTGTTTTTCAAAATAATTCTTTTGATAAAATCATGTGGGCAGCCCCTCAACGTTGTCTGCTATAAAGTGTCTCAAGGGCCATTTCGCTCCTTCACATCTTCAAGTCCTCACTGTTCAACCATTTCATGTCGCCATCTGTTTATACGTGGAGACCTGTCGTAAGCAGTTCTTTCTTCTACTTGAAAGCTCGCCATGCCGGAGAGTTCCTGCCCATTCCACCCATTCACGACAGTTGTCTCGATGGGTTTCTCTCGGTCGCGCTGTGTTACACTTCGAAAAAGAAGGAGAAACGCTGGCGTGAAAGAGAAGCGATATCCTCAAGAAGCGGGCTACAAAAGCAAGTTCTCATTTTAAGGTGCGCTGTAAGACATGGAGCTTTGGAGCTTATAGGGCTCGAGACGCACTTTCTGGAAGGTCGTGTACTTGTTTTGCGCACTTAAGCCACGGTCAAACTCCGGCGGCTCGAGCCCCCCGTTTTCAGTACTTTTGGAGCAACAGTGGCGGCTCTTCTACTTAGGATATAAAGTTGTTGTATATACCATAAAAAAGCTTAATTCTTGTAGATTCCAACTATATATAATATAAAGAGATTGATTATTGTGATTTAGAAATAATTGTTCAAGAACAAGCATGAAATGCATGGTTTTTGCGAACTGTGTTGCAGTTGTGACCATATTTAGAAGAAACTACCACATTTACTGCATTGCGGCTTGCTCTGTAGCTGTAGGACATATTTATCTATTTCCTAGACGCAGCAAAATAATGTTGAATTTTTACTTTTTGGATGAGTTAGTTTTGAAGATTGCCAAATATCGCAACTTTTGTTGTAAACAGCTCGGCGACTACACGCTCAAGGAAGCTAAAGTTTGGAAAAAGTAGAGTTCAAGGAATTTACATTTAGGACGCAAAATTTCATTCATGTACCTTTATTAGTTTTCATAATAATGTGACTGAAATTAAGCAATATTTAGAATTCGGGTTCTACGTTCGTCCATTTTGCGGGAAGGTACTAAAGCTACGAAGCTGTGATTTAAAACTAATAAAGGTACACCTGTCTCCCCCCATGTTTATATTTCTAATTATATTTTTTCTCCACTGTCACCCTCCTGTGCCGTTTTTTTTCTCCACACAAGATCCACACCGAGACAGTCCAAAATCCCAGACGCCAGGATACCTTTTTCGGCGCCTTGACCACACAGGGTCTCGCCAATTCTGTATACCACCGCGACGACGCCTACGGCGAACTAGTGCGGCTAACGTCCCTTGATGGACCAAGCTGCTCCCTGTCAACCACAAAATTACCCCATGCCTTGATGCTACGCTACTCAAGTCATGCTTTCAACTCCTATTGTTACTTGCACACTGACCGGCTCTTCAGGGACCCCAAACGCACGCTGCCCACGACACCTCGGAACGCTCACTCGCCTCTCGCTCCCCCAACCCCCTCTTATGTTTTTTCTGCTTTTTTTTCTTTTTTTTATTTCTTTTTTTTTGCCGCTTTCTCGCTCTCCCGCTCTTGTCCCCTTGTCTTAGAAACCTCACCTAGCCAGTCAAGCGCCAGCGCTCATTTTCTTTTCAATCTCTCCCTTTACAGCCAGCCACAGCCGACATCGACGTGACGTCACTCCACTAACCCTTTAAAACTAACCCGCCGAGGATGACGAGGCCGCCTTCGGCGAAGATAGGTCCTCCTATCGAAACGTTGGTCAGCCTTTCTGGGGCACCTTATCCCTGTTTATAATCCTTATTGCTCGTGTGCTACTCCATTAGTCAGCCATCTTTTTTGATTTTGGAAAGGTACATGAAATTTTGCGTCCTAAATGGAAATTCCTTGTACTCTAATTTATTGAAAATTTAGCTTCCTTGAGCGTGTAGATGTCGGGCTGTTTACAACAGAAGTTGCGATATTTGGCAATCTGCAAAAGCAAATTATCCAAAAAGTAAAAATTCAACATTATTTTTCTGCGTCTAGGAAATCGATAAATACGTCCTAAAGCTACAGCACAAGCCGCAATGCAGTAAATGCGGCAGTTTCTTCTAAATATGGTCACAACTGAGACACAATTCACAAAAACGATGTAGCTCATGCTTGTTCTTGGACATTTATTTCTAAATACCATAAAACAATTTTATAGAGCTTGAATCTACAAGAATTAGGCTTTTTATGGTATATACAACAACTTTATATCCTAAGTAGAAGGGCCGCCACGGTTGCTCCAAAAGTACTGAAAACAGGGGGCTCCTGCCTCCGAAGTGGGACCGCCACCTTAACCTGTAAAACAAGGCTCTTCAGTGCTTTTATACGGAAGATTCGAGGCGGCAGAAGAGATAATGCTGTAACAGGCGACGCAGTTCCTCAATGTTTGCAGGCGCTTCTGTGCGAAACGAAAAGCAACCTGCTGAGCTCGAAACCTAAAGAGAGTTTTAAGGGCAGCATTCGCGTAACTCGGTCAATAGTTCGTAGAGATGGAATATATGCTTTGCGTTATATCTGGCCGGAAGTATCTGATAGCGTTAGGCGAGCAGCATGGTTCGAATTGCTGAGCTCTTTGTGTCACAGCGTGATTGCATGCAATAAGATGTCGTGGCCGATGCCTCTGGCTTCAAAGGAGGCCGCCTGACCCACCAAATTGCCTTGCTTTTACCGAGAAGCACCGTCCTTTCGTTGTTCTTTCACGTGCATGCTTTTTAGAGACAGAAAAGCGCATACTTCATAAGCTTAAATTACTTAGCAGATTGTTACCCATAGATCCACATTCAAGTGTATTCGCGGTAGATTGTTCCACTGCGAACGCCACGTGCATGTTAACTTTTGGGAACCTTGTAGCACCCAACAAGGAAAGAAAACGCCGCGGTGGCTTAGCGGCTGTGGTATTGCGCTGATAAGCATGAGGTCGAGGGGTCAAATGTCGGCTGCGGCGGTCGCATTTAGATGGGGGCGAAATGCGAAAACGCTCGTGTGCCATGCATTGGGCGGATGTTAAAGATTCCCTAGTGATCAAAATTGATCCGGAGTCCCCCATTCCGACATGCCTCATAATCCAATGGTGATTTTGGCACGTAAAACTTCAGAATTCAAACGAGGGAAGAAGAAGTAACCGTCACCTTTATGAGGCGACTAAATCCGTTACTTTTGTTTTTATTTCATTAAAAAAGTAGAATGGAAGGACAGCGAGCGATACAATACTTAAGGAAAATGCCATGTTTAGTGACGTGCACCTGCTTGTCTACTGAATGTAGAGCTCTGCTGTACTCGCACTCTTCTATTTCGTACAGGAGAATTCCTTTAATTGCTCATGAATTACGATGGTTTTCTTTTCACTTCATTAAATGATGCTGTGGTTTCGATAGCACCCATTTACAACACATTTTGTTCTGACATCATTTTTCAGCTGTAGTTTAGTAACATTTTGATCTTTATGTGAAAAGATTGACCAAATGTTCTGCCGGGGTGTTGAAATTGTCTAAAACTTTGGGCGAAACTAATTTTACCCAATATTACATTATAATAAACCTGCGCAACTTGAGGAACCTCATCTGAATAGTTAGCTCACGCATTCCTTCAACGTCTAGGGCATGAAAAAAGACACAATTTAATGAGCTGATCATTACAGCACATGGCAATAAAACAGCGATGCTGGCAAATAAGCTTGTTTGGTTATAAGGGGTCAACAAAAGGTAATAGACATTCTGGTAAAATTTGTGAATGTACACGAAATCATCACAAAACGCTTATTCTGTCGTTATGTTGCAAACGCTTCTTTTGAAAAACTCATGAGCTATTCAACTCCGTGAAGGTGGATGACCAGCGAAGCTGTTTAGCTCACGACACAGAGGTGGCACAATTTTGAACAAAGGTACGAACGTATTTATTGTCCTGATGGGT
The DNA here is from genome assembly GCF_013339745.2 of Dermacentor silvarum. Taxonomy (NCBI): domain Eukaryota; kingdom Metazoa; phylum Arthropoda; class Arachnida; order Ixodida; family Ixodidae; genus Dermacentor; species Dermacentor silvarum. The sequence goes on from NC_051156.1 coordinate 176,403,557, forward strand.
GGTCATCATGACGATAGGTACGCACACGCATTCGCCGTATCGCCTCTGTGATTAAATCTGTCCGTCATGTAAGACAATTAAGCAATGGCTCATATCCTCGTAAACGCGGCCTCCCCATTACGACGACAGAAGAGAAGTGAAACTCTACGCTGGAACGATGAGCGGCAACGGAGCCAGCTGTGGAAGACGACGACGACGACGAAAGCGTGAGCAGTGGTACGAGCGCACTGGCGCGGTTGCGCCGAGGTCTGCCAACGAGCCAGCTGTGGAAGAAGACGACACTCTAGATATTGCTGATGATGATAGCTTTTCCGCGTGACGCCATGGCCTCGTCATAGAGAGCCTCGCTGTAAATGGGTTTCACGTGAAACTTGGATGCCGCCCATTGGTGTCCAAACAAGCTGGCAATATTTCTATAGTGTACGATGGCTACCAATGGCTACCGATGGTACGATGGCCCAAGCCTGCTGCTCTACGGCCAGCCGCGGAAGGACAAATCAGTCACCTGCGGGACTACTGAATGCAGCTCCTGAGCAGAATGCAGGTATTACGAAGACCAACGCTCTACACAAGAGCTCCACTCCGGTTCAGTAACAAGCAGTGCGCTGCAAAAACGTGGATTTAACAATGTTTCTTTTTTTTTCATGGGCACAGCAACAAAGAAAACTAGTTTCTACGTTTCCCAATTGTTAATGGTGCGGGCGTTCACTGAAAGCTTCGATTTTGTCCGCGGCGTATAGAAGTCTTCCCGAGACATGCCTGACTGCATTCTCGTGACAGCATCACAAAGGGCAGTCAAAGGCTGTTTGCAGAACACTCGAAATTCAAGGAAATCGCTGTATATACTGCACGTTCATTGTATATGCCCATCACCACTTCCTACCCCTTTCTTTCTTATTTTCAGAAAATACAAACTCAACTTACCTCTCTGCATTTCCTATAGTCAATTTCCTTTCTTCTCCGTCTCCTTGCACGGGACTAAGCTCTAGCCATGCTCGTGTATGAGCAGGGACGCTCGAAGACGTATAAAGTTGAAGCTAACGCCCCCTGCGAGTTCAACCAACCACAGAATGATTGGAATGGCGCAGCTGTTACACAAGACAGCGGATGCATCGAATAGAATCTTAAGAGCCCAAAGCAAAAAGCCTATAATTCTGTCGCGAGTTCCCCTTGTCACACGAAGAAGCGATTTATGTAAACCAATTGATCGGGAGAATGCTCGCGGCTATCCATGCAGTCAGCAGTGACGGCCCGGCCAACGCATAAGAAAGGTGCCGCTTTGTAGCTGGAAAAACTTCTTCTGCAGTATTGTCGCTTCATTCTGTTCTATACCCTTAGCGTGAGTTTGCCTGAAAGTCTTTCTTCGGGAATGAAATAAAGTTTCTAAGCGTGTACTCGCGCCTAAGCTGCGGAAGAAAGCCGAATGGCACCGCGAAAACTCCTGCAAAGGGTACTATAGCGTGAATAAAAGGCCATCGCCGAACGGTTCATTTTATGGCCGAGGGCTCGCTTCCTTGTCTGGCGAAAGGCCTCCCGAGAGCGGAAGCAATTTACGCGAGTTGCGTCCTGCCTTTGGCTTCTCGCCGGTCAAGGGTTATGTATGTGTTTGTACTCTCGCTTGTTTGCCTGTCCCTTTGCCAGCGGTGAATGGAAGATTTTCACGCGCTTCGGTGGCATTGACCCGTGTCTTTGACCGACCAGCGAGAAAAAATAATCCCTTTTTAAGACTTGCTGCTATTTCTCCAATCGACAAACCCTCTTCGTTTCAACAAGTATTCCAGAGGGGTGGAAATCTTGGAACCAGACAGAGAAGTTTTTACATTGAGCGCATTAGCGTAGTGTCTTCTGTGCACATGACCAAGTTTTCGAAAATTCGCCAGGCAAGGGTGAACTCTGGGTTTTACAGAACCAATCGACAGCACTAGGAAGAGCGTCATAAAGGTCCTCTAAATGTTGAAGTAATTCCTAGTAGCATATGCTGAGTATGAAAGTTCTTGCGTAAAAAGCTGCAGAGCTGAGAGGCGCGCAGGTGGGATGATCTGTGAGGAAGTGATAGGCTTAGCTAGGTGCACGTGGAGTGCGTGAGGCCGCAAAAACGTCGAAGCGAAGCCGACGAACCCTCAACGCTATGCCCAATCTCCTCGGTGGCAGAGCCAGGGCTGAAATAACGTAAAACTATTCAAATGTGTTTTATTCCAAATCCACCATTAGCCCTTCGTGATCAATCAAAATGGCCCAGGCGCAGCCCATATAGGCAGGCGATCCCCCACACATGGGCTGCACCCGTGCCATTTTGACCCATCAATTTGGGCAGGCAGTGTCCTGCCTTACGTTGCTGGCTAGAGCGTTCTGCGCACGCCCCTATAAGCACACTAGCGATCCTGGCATACTGCTTTGTGTATGCGCCGATCTCAGTGGTACGGGCAGTAAGCGTCAAACTATCTAATATTTCACCAGGTGCTGACTAAGGCCGACGGTTTTCCGTCGGTACATCATCTCGCACACCATCCAGGTGCGATGCCTCCAACACCACTTACGACGCTCCTTATCACACCAGCTTTGGGAGACACTTCGTAGCTTACAGATCAATGCTGTTTGTTATATCCAGCAGGAGTTGCCTTTCCTGCTGCAACGCGCCAACATGTCGTTCCCGCTTAAAATTAGAACACCGCCCGAGGAGTCCAAGCGCAACGCTAAACTTTGCTATTGTCAATACTTTGCCGTTCGGGGGAAACCTGACAGAGTTTTCTTTTTTTTTTTTTGATGTGCCTAAAGCAATGGCTATCACGCATGTTAGATTCTCGGGGGTGCAACCTTACATGAAGAACTGTTAGCCATGTGCAGAGTGATCGACACCATTCCCTCTGACATGGGAGACGTTGTATACCAGAGTGTGCGTAATTATTATCGGATACATGCTCATACGAAGCGGTGGCCGAACTAACTGTGCCTACGACGGAAGATGCTGTGGCTTACGACACCAGAAAAAAAGCTAAAGAGGATATCGGACCGATGGTAAAAATGCTGAAATCTTAGGAATAGCGGGCACACTAGCACGGCGGGCGGGGGGGGGGGGGGTGGGGGAGGGGGAACGCGGCCGCCCAAGCAGGTGTGGCACAAGCGGGTATATAGGCTTAATTTAATGCACCTACACCACCGACCTCCCCAGTTCCTCGCCATATCCAGCGAGCCGAAATGCCTACCTAAAGATATGGGGCGGTGGCTCTCCTAGCAGAGCATTGATGCATTATATTCCACGAAAATAAAAGCAGATAGCAAAACAGAGGCTATTACAAGCTACACGAGTGTCCGTGTTTGTCGACAAGGGCGGGCTTACTCGCACGCAATAAGTTTTTTTAACAGCGAAGCTGTTTAAGCCAGCCGTAATTTGTGATGCGATGCCGTGGCACGCACCATGGCACCCCGGAGGAGGAGACCGCGTGTGCATGCACGCGGTCTCCTCCTTGCCAGCTCCCTGCCTTCCCGACCCCTGCTTCTCTTCTCTCCGTGGCGCGCTGAGCCAGGAGAAAAAGAAGAAAGGTGAAAGCTTGCACTAGGCCGTGCAAAGCTCAAGACACAGCGAAGCTGGCCGATTGATATCGAGACTAGCCTCCAATGCGTTCGGCGTCGGCAAGCAGCAGCGTTCTTGGCACTGGGCCAATCTTGGTTAGCCTGCCTGCGTTTGTGGCATGCCAGGAACGTTGTCGCTCGTAGGCGCCGACGCATCCAGCGCTAGTCACGCGAAATGTCGCCAACGCGTTCGGCGTCGCCAAGCGACAGCGTCCTTGGCACTGTACCGAACTTGGTTAGCCTGCCTGGGTTTGTGGCATGCCAGGAGCGCTGTCAATCGTAGACGCCCACACGTCCCGGCACTAGTCACGCGAAGTGTCGCGAAAGGGAATTTACCTCCGAAAATGATCGCTCGAGAATACCTTCCTACATGCGTAGTTAAGTTAAACCAAGTTAAGGCCTAGCAGCAACCAAGTTCATACCTAGTAGTAGCATCCAGTAAGCTTCGCTGTGCCTAAGCTTTGCGTGACCGAGGGCTAACTTGCCTGATTTTTTATTTTATTATCTTCTTTGCAACGTAGGTGCATATGGCTAGGGTCCCATGTATGTTTTGTGCCTGTGCGTCAACAATTAAAGAAAATTGAGCATGGGCCGATCCCAGGGATAGTGAAATAACGGGCTGACCCGCGGCAAAGGTGATTCAAGCTTCAAGCACTCCCCCTTAACCATAATAATAACAGATATTAATAATAAATGAAATAAATAAATTATTATGCATTGTTTCAAGTCGATAGAAGTATACTGAAATCACTTGTGAACAGCACACGGACTCACGAGCAGGAGGCGCTGCCATATACGCAAAGGACAAAATGTATGTACAACCTTACACCCTTGACTCGCAAAAGGACAATGGCACCAACTGCGGGGATGTCTGTGCTGTACAAACGAAAGACAGAATTATGATATCCACTGTATATACGTATATCTTCATGCACACCTAACTGCGATATCGGGAAGTTCATATCCACGCACTTTGCATGGGTTATCCGTGATGGCTTGGAGTGCCACACAAATCCAAATCACGCAACTACTCCACAACGGTCGGGTATAGATTTACGAGTAACTTTGGCCAAGAATGTACAGTTGTAATCGAACCAATCGCCGTATATCACAATAATCACAAAGCTGTCGTCACGACCATTACCATACGATGAAAATAAATACATGTATCCTTGTCTAAGCCTGTTAGACGTGTTGCAGCTTCGCTGGTCATCCACCTTCACTGAGTGGAATGCCTCCTCATTTTTAACGAAGATATGGCCAACGCTACATACAAACACCCAATACTTCACAAATGGGCCAAGCTAGACAAGTTCGATGCACACATTGTTGGGAGTCATGCAGAGAAGAGTTGCAACACCTCATTTGAAGCTGCGCAGCTTCTTCACATTGTAGATCCATCATCCAACGTTTCCTGTATGGTGCCATTTGAGCCCTATGAACTAAGCCAGAAACACAGAAAGCTATCGCGACATACGGCAGACAATGCGGCTTGTTTGGTGTTGTGTCCGGCCAGTGAGAAACGAAGGAAGTGAGCGTACACCCAGAAGTACTCGAGTCTCCATAAACCGGATGACCAAAGACTGAGGTGAACATGCACCTCAGTCAACAACCCGTCCAGCAAGGTTCCTTTCCCACCTACTCCCCAATAGGGGCCGAGAGCCGTCCCCTTCCTTAAAATAAAGTTTAGTTTATTCAGTCATGCTACTGTGGCAGGGAAGAAGAGAGAGGTTATTGACCAACTGATTTCACTTTTCGCCTCTTCAATGACAACCATTTCAATTCGACTTGTCATGTTGACTTAACTGTTTTACAGCGTAGCTGTACGTGGATACCCTCCTATACATTTTCAATGTCCGTGCCTCAAAACTGCCGCACCCTCTATGAAGAGGCAAAGCACACCATTGTGGCATGTGCTGACTGCTGTCGTAGCAAGAGGAAAGCTAAGAAACCATCGAATGTACAGAGTTTCATACAATGATTACTAGAGGGATCTCTGGTACTAGTGCGTACGGGCGTTATAATCGGGGAAGTTCGGGCAGCATGGGAATTATGGGAAGTACACCGATTTGCCTGAACTTCGTCATTGTGGCTTTAAACGTCTCTCCTACTTTGTAAATTCGTCTTTTTCAACAAAGTACTGCGTAATAAAGTATTAAATAAACATTAACATCATCCGCCGTAAGGATTCGAACGCAGACCTCTAGCACAGAAGCCCGACATTGAAACCATTACGCCACGGACGGATGCGTCGACAAGCGGCATAGAACACCGTTATGAATTTCTTGCGGGCAACCCAGCCTTTGGAGACGCTAGGCCCGTTTCAATCTGGATACATCGATAGGTTTAGGCGCTATTAGTAGTGGTTGTGCGTGTTCGCAGAGTATTCTACGGACGCGGAAGGAAAAAAGCCCCAAAAGAAGTAAGCTTCTACCCTCAGTGGTGTGCTGTTTTACAAATGTTGCCTGCAACAAGAACGCCGTCATTATTAACTAAAAAGAAACAAGCTTAATATTAAACTTCTTCGGAATGCTACTTATAGAAATAGTTACTTAGAAATAGTTGATCGAAATAGAGAATATTACTTAGAGCTGGTGATGAGGTTCCTTGTTGTGGCGTCCAAGCATTGCTGCACAAGAGAAATCGGCTCCAAAGCGATGCATGCTGACAGGTAGTAAGGACACTGTACATCTAAAATACAAAGAAAAAGGAAACTGTACTACTGCACCTTCCATCGTGGAACCTAAGTATTCAAACTATTATTCTGTAATTTTGCAGCGGAGCTGTGTAAGGCTACGGTGCCGTAGAATTTTTGTGCCCGCACACAGAAACTCCCGAGGCTAGGGAGTCTACATGCAAGTTATTGCATGTAGGCTCCCTGTCCGAGACATACAGATGCTGCCCTCAATGAGGAGCCGGAGCAACTTCAAGGCCACCCGTAAGGAAAGCTAGGCTGCCACCCAATACTACATAGCGCTCCACGCTCGGTACGACGATGGAATCGGCTGCCTCTAAGAAAACAATGGTCGGTCTCATTGAGCCTCAGCTGCGGCTCCGGAGCAACGGATTGTGCGTGAGAGGCCCACCGTAAGCGGCAGGAGAGACGGGACGACGCGTGTCGCGAATCGGAGAATGCGGCGAGCGGACGCAAAAGTTTATTCGATGTCGAAATGCGATGTCGAAAGTTTCATGGCTACTCACTTTGCGTGGCGCAGTTTCGCTGACACTACCCCTGTGGTCGTTGTCGGTGATTTCAATGTGGAAATGTCGGGGCCGAAACGCGAGTAATTTACGCGTTTCGTGTTCAAGACGTTTTTCTTGCAATGCCACACCAATCCGGCCCAAACTACCACCCAGCGGCGTAGGTGCATCGATTTGACATTATCAAAGAATGTGTCTGCACTTGTGACTATACCGATCAGTGGATATCATAGCTATATATACCACAAAGTCATTGTGACCGTCGTTACTAAGTGACAATGAGTGATGCAATAAAGTCTTTACAAGTTTTCTTACCACAATATTTATTGCTCCACTGGTCATCCACCTTAGCAGGGTGGAGTGCTATGAGAAGCTGTACATGATATGCTATAACTATTGTGCTCTCTGACAAAGAATTCCTTACATTGACTTACTTTTTTATTTCTCGGATCGCACAACATTGTCTGAGCACCTGTTCTGTACAATTAACAGAGTGCAGGCTCACGGAAAGCCAAGCTGAGGGGTGCGTTTGTAGACATCATCATCATCATCATCATCATCATCATCATCATCATCATCATCATCAATTAATTTATTTATTTAAAAATACCTTACAGGCCCAAAGGGCATTGAATAAGGAGGGTTTACTTAATACAGTAAAAGCACAAGCAAACAAGTATGGAACAGGGTTACAATGCAAGTGAACATCAAAACGCAACGCAACTCACTTTATCATCATCATCATCAGCCTAATTTGTGTCCACTGCAGGACGAAGGACTCTCCCTGCGATTTCCAATTATCCCTGTCTTGCAATAGCTGATTCCAACTTCCGCCTGCAACTTTCCTAACTTCATCACCCCACCACTGCGCTTCTCTACTCTTGGTAACCATTCTGTAACTCTAATGGTACACCGGTTATCCACCCTATACGCATTACATGGCCTGCCCTGCTCCATTTTTTTCCCTCTTAATGTATACTAGAATATCGGCTATCCCCATTTGCTCTCTAATCCACATCACTCTCTTCCTGTCTGCTAGATTTAGGCCGAAAATTTTTCGTTCCATCGCTCTTTGAGCGGTGCTTAACTTGTTCTCAAGATTCTTTGTTAACCTCCAAGTTTCTGGCCCATGTGTCAGCACCGGTAGAATGCAATGATTCTACGCTTTTATTTTCAACGACAGGGGTAAGCTCCCAGTCAGTATTTGGTAGTGCCTGCCATATGCACTCAAGCCCAACTTTATTCTTCTGTAAGTTTCCTTCTCATGATCAGGGTCCCCCTTGAGTAATTGACATAGATAAATGCACTCCTTTGCAGACACTAGAGTCTGACTGGCGATCCTGAATTCTTGAGTCCTTGCCAGGCTACTGAACATTATCTTTGTCTTCTGCTGTTCTGTATATTAATCTTCAACCCCACTCTTGCATTTTCTCGATTAAGGTTCTCAATCATTTGCTGTAATTCGTCTCTATTGTTGCTGAATAGGTCAATGTCTTTGCAAACCAAAGGTTGCTGAGATATTCGACGTTGAATCTCACTCCTAAGCCTTCCTAATCTAAGAGCTTGAATACTTCTTCTAAGCATGCAGCGAATAGCATTGAAGAGATTGTGTCTACTTGCCTGACTCCTTTCTTGATAGGTAACTTTCTACTTTTATTGTGGAGAACAAAGGTAGCTGAAGAATCCTTGTAGATGTTTGCTAAGATATTCACGTATGCCTCCTGTACTCCTTGATTACGCAATGCCTCTATGACTGCTGGTATCTCTACTGAATCAAATGCCTTTTCATAATCTATGAAATCCATATAGAGAGGTTTATTGTACTCCGCAGATTTCTTGATTACCTGAATGATGACATGGATATGATCCATCGTAGAATATCCCGTCCTGAAGCCAGCCTGTTCTCTTTGTTGGCTGAAGTCAAGTGTTGCCCTGATTCTACTGGAAATTATCTTGCTGATAAAAAGGATACCCTGTACGCTCATGATATTACCACATGGACCACTCATGGCGCTGACGGCTAAATTGAGGAAACTCTACAATTAGCAGCCGACATCATCTACACTCACGCATCATCTATCGGGCTCGAATGTTCCCCTTCTAAATCCGCGCTCCTCCTAATTAGACCAAAATCTGCCGCAACCTCGCCCATCCAAATCACTTTACAAGGATCCCCCATCCCCCTCACTCCCGCCCTGCGGATCCTTGGTCTCTTCCTGCAGAATTCCGGGCGCAATGACCATACCCTTAAAACAATCAAGGCCTCCACGCAATCAGTGTTGCACCTTTTACGCCGCGTATCTTCCCGGCGCAAGGGTTTAGACGAAGTGCACAACCTGAAAGTTGTACATGCTCGAACGATTAGCCGCTTTCTATTCGCCACCCCATATCTCAAGCTGAACGACACGGAAACCAAGCGCGTGAACACCAGGATCCGCCTTGAAACTAAGGCAGCCCTAAACCTACCTCGTAGCGCCAGCACAGCCAAACTCCTTGCACTGGGCATCCATAACACCATTCCGGAACTAGTTGAGGGGCACCTTCAGACGCAGTACTTAAGACTTGCCGCGAGAGCCACTGGCCGCCACATCCTCACCCCCCTTAGCATCAACATACCCGCTAATCAGTCAACCCTTATAGCCATTTCTCGACACATCCATCCCTCCCTCGTAGTTAAAACCCTTCCACGAAAGGACCATCCCCATCATCACATTTCTCGCCGCGTAGGTCGTGCAAATGCCCTTCGCAAGTATTACGAACAAGCCCAGAATGCCATTTGGGTACATGCCCCATGTACAACGCATGAAGCTGTAGCAGTTGCTTACAATCCAACCCTACCCCTACCCCTAAATCACCATCTTCCTTCGGGCTCTACACCTACGGAGGCAGGGGAGACTGCCATCGCCTTAGCCCTTGCACATTCGGATGCTGAATAGATCTTCAGCAATTTAAAGACTGCTCTGTCCAAGTCTACCAGAGACACGATCCACACCCCTTCCTGGCACTTGTTAAACACCCCCACACAGAATCCTCGGGAACGATGCTGCCGATAAATTGATGCCGAGGTTTCATTTGCCGGGCTTAGGACAGCCTCGATCCGGGATTCTCGAGAGAGCAGGCGCACAGCTTTGCAGAGCTCACACAAATACTCCGTTTGGGAGTATTTGAGTGCGGAGGGGTGGGGAGCAAATACTCCCCACCCCTCCCTTACCCACTCCCAACAGATCCCCTGGAGATGCCTACAGACCCGCTCGCTCCAATTCTCTCAGCTGCTATCCCACTACTGTGGCACCTCCCCTAAATGCTCCTTATGCGGCGACCCTCACGCCACACGCTCCCACATCCTTTTTGGCTGCCCTGCTGATCCTCCCCCGCAGGGACAGCCCGCCATCTCAAACTGAGATGACTGGGAGGTCCTGCTCTCGTCTACGGACCCGACATCACAAGTTGCTGCGGTGGCTCGTGCTTCTGACGTAATGATCAAAAGGAACATGCCCGTCTCGACATAGTGTGGGACTGCGCGGTGGTCCAGGGACCATGGAGGAAGGAAAAAGATAGGAGGGAGCATACCGCAACGCGATTGAAGCTGAGTGTGGTGGCCCAACACGTGGTTCAAAACGGACCTAGTGTGGGACTGCGCGGTGGTCCAGGGACCATGGAGGAAGGAAAAGATAGGAGGGAGCATACCGCAACGCGATTGAAGCTGAGTGTGGTGGCCCAACACGTGGTTTCAAAACGTCAGAGCTCGCCGGTAGGTTTTAGTACTCCCGGCTGATTTTTTTTTTTCGATGCCCGTTCAAAACCATTTGAAAGTCTTCAAATAAACAAAACAAAATCAAGGAAAAAAGAACAAAACAAGGAAAAAAATCACCAGCCCTTCCCCTGTCGAGAAAATGGGGGTAAGCGAAGCTTGTCGTGTGTGTATGTGACCTTCGTGGTGATTTTCTTTTTTTCACCCTCTCTCTCTCTTTTCTCTCTCTATCTGTCTTTCTTTCTCTCTTTCTTTCTCTCTTTCTCTCTCTCTGTTTATTCATTTCTGTCTTTTTCTTTTTTTATATCTCTTTTTTTCCTTTCTCTCTCTTTCTCTCTTTCTTTGTTTCTATGACTTTCGTGGTAATTTTGTTTCATTCTCTCACTCTCTCTTTCTTTCTCTATCTTTCTTTCTCTCTATCGCTTTCTTTCTCTTTCTCTCTCTCTTTCTCCCTTTTTCGTCCCTGGTATGTGCCAATGAGCTTGGATGTTTTCTGCACTATCGCAAGGATCGGCTCACTTCTTTTTTTCGTCCCTGGTATGTGCCAATGACCTTGAACCCTCTCTGCACTATCGCCTGGATCGGCCCACTTTGGCGGAAGTTTTTTGCTGGGCACACGAAAGAACCGTTGGTTGGTAGAGGTATATAGCTTCACTATAAAAGACCTTTTTCCTTGATGCATGTGAGCAGCTGCAGGCCGAGCGCGAGATTACCAAAATTTGGTAATCACAGAGAACCGAGATTTGCCGAAGCTTTTGGTTACCGGTGGTTACACCGGTAACCAAAAGCCTCGGCAAATCTCGATTCTCCGTGGTCTCGATGCAAGAGGTCGGGTGTTGGGCCACCACTGCTGGCTACAGGAAGCATTCGCTTGTCAAGGCTGGCTGCGTGACATAGTGCTTCTTCCTCCATGCCAGGGAGCCAGAGGAGTCCAAACTCACTTGCTACCAGGAAATTTTTTCTGTCCGTCTGTCTGTCTGCCTTGTCGATGATTGCGCCCGTGGGTTTCAATGTCGAGTTCCTGTGCTAGAGATCCTGTATTCGAATCCTGCCGGCGGGTGATTTTAAAAATGTTTAATAACAGCAGAGCTGTTTAAGCTCTTCGTTGCGCCGCGTAGCATAGACCAGAAATGTGAGCTGATGCTGAAGGTAGTGCAGAATAGTGCAGAGTGGAGGTAGTGTGCAAAGTGCAATGGCACATACCCCTGCGAACTTGCGAAGCTGTTTAAGTTCGAGAATGGTCCATTCGAGTGTTCGCTGGAAAACCTCCGCCTGGCGATGACGTCACCATGCGTCGCCTAGCAACGCTTCGCCCCAGCTGCGCCTAACGCGCCGAGCCTCGCCACAGCTGTGTGAGCCGTGACGTCATCGCGCGCGCCGCATCACTTCGCCTTAGCTTTGCCTAGCCATGCCGTCACCGCGCCGTACGGAGTGGTTGCCGCGGCTGCGCAGAGGCGGAACTAATCCGTGATGTCACTGCGCCGACCCACGGGATATATAGCTCCGCGTCGCCGGCGCGTCGAAACAAAAGCGCCGCCGACTCCACACCGAGCACATCGCCACGAAGATGGGGCGGCCGAAAAAGAGCGTCTCTCCCGAAGAAGAGGAAGCGCGGCGCGAAAGCCACCACGCCGCTACTAGAAAGCACGCGTGATGACTTCGGTCGGATCCCGAGTATCACGCCGCCGAAGCGGCGACGAAATGTCGGCGATTCGCAGATGATCCGGAGTTACGAGCCCGCTAAACCGAGCAAAAGCGCTTGAGCGTCCAGAAGTGTCCAGATACTTTAACGACCGAGTGTTGTCGATGATTCCAGGGTGATCTTGCGCAAACCATGGCCGAGTCTCGAAGCACAACCTCGCAAGAACTTGGGCCAACCGAGATAAAGTTGACCGAACCGCCAGCTTCACTGTTTGCACAGTCTTCGCACCACTAATGCGAAGCTGCACCTAATTTTTAAGCGAAGCTTTATAGGCTCACAAGTGTTGGCGGTGGTGGTGGTGTCACGCTGAAAACTGGGCCGATCCTGGCGTTTGTGCAGAAAGGCTCAAGCTAAATGGCACATACCCATGACGTGTGGGCTGATCCTGATCGTAGTGCAGAAAGGCTCCAAGCTTAATGGCACATACCAGGGACAAGAAAGAAAGAAAGACGGAAAGAAAGGAAGAAAGGAAGACAGAAATAAATAAAGAGAAAAAAAGAAAAATCACATCCGGCGCACATCCGCATTGGATATGCTACACGCCTGATAACGGATCGGGTGACACGCGTGCGACCAATCAGATTCGTTTGGTGTGTCGCGAGGAGGGACATGGAAGGAAAGTTGGTTGGCGCGCACTGCTCCGGGCTTCCCTTGCCTCAGATCAGTTTCGGCGAACAGATGAGAAGGCCGCGCGTGGTGCGTTCTGTAAAGGAGCACGCTGCGTTTAATTAACGCCGGCGTGAACTCGCTCGGGAAAGGGCTCGTCGTCGACCTGCCGATTCTAGTGTGAGGGCTTCCGTGGCCGAACCTCGCCGACGCCGAAGAGTCCACGATCCTGAGGCGAGGGCTTAAGAAGCCGAGGCCCGCCTTCAGCAACGATTGAAGAATCCCGAGGCGACGGCTTCCGAACGTTACCCTGACGAAGGTCCGATACACACACGACAAGCTTCGCTTACCCCCATTTTCTCGACAGGAGAAGGGCTGGCTATTTTTTTTTTGTGTGTTCTTTATTACACAGTACTTTGTTGAAAATGACAAATTAACAAAGTCAAACAGACGTTTAAAGGCAGAAGAACAAAGTTTAGGCAAATCCATGTACTTTCCATAATTCCCATGCTGGCTGAACCGCCCGCATTGCAGCTCCCGTACACACTAGTGCCAGAGTACTCTCTAGTAATTATTGTCTGAAACTATGTATTGGGTGGTTTCTTAGCTTTCCTCTAGCTACGCCAGTTATCAGCACATGCCTCAATGGTTTGCTTTGCCTCCTCATAGAGGGCACGGGAGTTTTGAGGCACGGACATTGAAAAATGGGAAGGGTATAGACGTACACAGCTCCGCTGTAAAAAGAGAGGTCACCGGTGTGTATTGCTACTTAACTTTGCAGCGATACGGGGACGCATCGAGGCATCATTGGTGAAACGTTTCCGTTATGAAATGTTTCTGTTATAGCGCTACAATAAATCAATAACAAGATGTACGGCCGGCATAATATGAGTATTGTAATGTGGGAAAACATTTTTAAATTGTTTCTGTAATCAGAGAAACAAACACTTGAAGCTGTATCATTACCCGACTATTTACGAATTCAACATGGTTTGAAGTTGACTCACAAAAATGGAAGTTTCATTCAGAGCAGGGTGCCCTCAGTGGCGTCAGTGAACTTACCCGATGTGACCTGATTGAGCGGAGCCGACCCTACGAACCGACCGACAGACTTAGCCATTACACATTGATTTCACTGTCTCGTACTTAGCAACAGAATGTCGTAGGTGGTAACTGTGACTGGTAAAAGCTCATTATAACATGGTGGCAGCCGCTCACGAACGGAAAATAAAGGCACAGAAATAGAGGACCGCAGCTCCAAATTAGTACCAATTCGTGTTTTCCTGTTTCAGTAGTATCTGCTTTTGAAATGAATCCTTGCTTACGTACAGGAGAAGCTCTTAGGAGCGGACAGTTAAATATTGGCCCGTGAAGCATCGCGTAATCAGAGGGGACCTGAGAACAGAGTAATTTTCGAGGGCCAAGCGGAGTCGGGTTTCCCAATTACGAAACCGTTCACGGCTGCTACGACGGCCGTTTCTCAGAGTCTATTTCGACGATCCAATGCCTCAGTGTGGGTCGATGGCCAACGCAGGGTGCACAATTACCAGAGAGAGACCGGGCGCTAATTCGTAGCAGCACGTTGCGATAATGTGCAATGTGGAGAAGGCGCTACATACGAACCTGATGACCTTCTACGGAGGTCGTTTTCATTGGTAAAAGCTTGACAAAGCAGCCTCTTACGAACCTCACATACTACGTTGGATGTGGATAGGGTCGCCAACACTGGAGTGAACGAAGTCGGGCCGGAGGAGGAGGGGGGGGGGGGAGGAGTAGGTGTTGGAGGTGGCGGGCAATGACCGACCCTGTCAACGCCAGGAGCTGCTAGTCCGTACGACGTGCAACTAAGTTACGTATAAATTTTGGAGTCTTACCATGCCACAATTTACAACATGGAATGTGCGCAAGTTGCCTGGATAACACGGGTACCAACGCACAGAGGCACTGTGAACGGTTAGGGCCTACAACAGAAATACATAACCACGACCAAAAGGAAACCGATTTTGTGTTCAAGCACTACAACCGAAGAAAAAAGAGAATGTGCGAACGAGCTATCGGACAGTATAAAAAGGAAATGTAGTTTTTGAGTGTTATTATTCTGAAAAAGAAAGAGAAAAGTTGGAACATTTGTTCAGAAGTCGGCGCTGCCTCGTTGAATTCAGATCATTTGGCAAATATACATGGGGGGCACTGAGCAATGAACAGAGCATGGAACCGGCAGCAAGAGTCATTAACGTTAAAGCAAGTTCGTCGCAAAGCTGTACGTATGAGATCCAGCCACCTTAATTTGCGATGAAGGCGATAAAGGTTTTCAGACGAGTAGTACTTTAACGATGGGTATCAGGCTTAAAAACAAAAAGGCACACCTGAATGTTATACGCATTCCATATCGCCCAAAATTAAATGGTCCAAGAGCTGCGATTATGTATAGCTTTTCTATTGGTACTAAACAGAAGTGGCTGTCGGCTCTAAAAACTGCTAAAGCAGCTGACTCAACCCCGTGCGTCTGATAGCCTCTTAGCATTGTGTGTCAAGGGAGGGACAGAG
Organism: Dermacentor silvarum; assembly: GCF_013339745.2. Lineage (NCBI taxonomy): Eukaryota > Metazoa > Arthropoda > Arachnida > Ixodida > Ixodidae > Dermacentor > Dermacentor silvarum. Next base: position 176,418,934 of record NC_051156.1, read on the forward strand.
GGTCGATTGGAAAACTATAATGAGTTGCAGCCATTGTTGATCAGGTCTCTTTACCTGGAGACATTGTGGCAAGTTCGACATAGCGATCGCTACTCAGTTTAATAGTGAATATGGTTTTCACTTACCTCCACTAGATTGTTACGTGTAGTGTTACGTGTTACGTGTTACGTGTTACATCGAAAGAAGCACCTACCGGATGTTTGAGTGAACACTTTCACAAATTTTTAAGGGTTGCCTGTGGCAGATACCACAACTCTAGTTTATTAGCTGGTCTACCCGAAGAGGCGGAAATTACTTGCACAAGAATTGAAATTAATAATCGACTAATGAACAAAAACCACTTATTAAGTTTTTTAACTAATTACCTCATGGCCAAAATTGCAAATTAAAAATTCTAGCCGTGGAGTTCGCAAGGCACATCCACTTGGAACGAATTCTCAGGACGGCACCAGTTTCGAGATATGAATTCCCGAACTTTGCGGAAAAATGCGTTGGCATTCCAGTTACTTTTGTGCTTCAATGCATAAAACGACGTTTTGTTATGTAGACACAAAAGGGGTAAGCAAGAAAAGCAAGGTGATGTAAGCTGGAATAGCTAACGAACTCCTGAATCTCAACTTGGCACCGACAGATGCGAAGTAATGCCGGTGAAAGCACCGGAGGAGGGAGGAGACGCGAACCGGTGTATTCAGCATAGCATATTCGATTGCAGACGGTGCATGGAATCAATCCCATAGTAATGAAGTGGGTCACCTCTTCACCGCGACCTTGCAAATCATGGTGCACTAGGTTAGTTGCTGTAGTTCTTAAGGGTCACAAACAAGCCGCGAAGGACATATAACTACCCTACTACATTTCATATGTAGTAGAATATGTACATTTGATATTCGGAGAACACAATGTCTATGTTGGGTCAACAGCCGCATTTGAGCACGTGATATCATGCAATGTAGGTGGAGCACATGCCAATGAATTATGGAAAGTACAGCACCGCTTGGACGCTCCATCATGACATGGCGCACTACTTTGTCCTACAATGTTTGTAATACTTGCGGTGACCCAAGCAGTCACGCAAAACACACGTGTGGCCAAACAGTGAGTTACGGAGAAAAAAACTGTGCGCTGAAGATCAAAATCACATCACCGAACTCACGTTCACCGTCACGCTCCAACTAATTGGCTATGCCGGAGTCAGGGTGGCGTTCTGGTTTCGTTGCTCACGAGCGTTGTGAGCGCACACATTTTAGCGTGCCTTTTGAGAGGTTGTGTGCATATCGCACAGTGGTGCACAAGCTGGTCTGAGCAGAACGGACAGGAAACACCAAGCTAAATCTATCACATTCTTTCTTTGGGCGCTAAAAAACGCCGACAGCTTTCCTTCGGTCCCATCTCGAGGTGAGACGGCCTGCGACGATGCAGGCGGTGCTTCTCAGCACGCAAGCGTTCTGAGACACTTAACAATTAACGCAACGGCTAAAACTTGCGATCTCTTTTAATGTATTCCCATCAGGCCAAACTGCCAATTATTTTTATTAACTATTTCCCTATGATTAGTTAGCCCCAAAGATGCTTTCTCAGAGAGACCACGCCTTTTTCTAGCTGGCAGCTGCTATATGACGCTGGTTGTTCATGTCCCTTTAGCACAATTGAGGTGAAGTCAGCTATGGAACCATATCTAAAAGGCAAAGAATGAAATGAACAGCGAGAATGAACGACATTACTCGCAGCACATTTATTTCGCGCGAGAGGCGTGTGTGCCGTACTGGCTCCAGTATTCATCTTTGAGGTGCAGAAGCGCATATTTCCTTTGCGCAACGTCGTGGAGACCGAGCCAAAGTTAGAGAAGGGAGCAGGTGGTGCGGATGAGGCGATGTCACGTCATATCGGGTAGATGTATTGATTTCAGGCTTGAATGGTAGAGCCGTTGAGGATTAGGGATAGTAAGACAAGGCGATCGAAGACGATCGAACGGATTTAGAGCCAGTTCCTGGAAGAGATTGGTGATTATCGGAGGTTACAAGCAATGGGGAAAGCCCCAAGGTTGTAGAAATATGTGAGAGATATGAAATAGTATGTGGAAGGCAGCGAAGTGTCGAAACGCTGTGAACATATATACATGTGCCCCAGTGAAATGTTCGCTGTCGCTTTTCTAATGTGATCACATGGAAGCGCCTAAATACACAAATATATTTATTTTTACTGGCAAAAGAAATGCTAGAAGAAATGAAACTAAAGAAATTTAATTTTTAAAAAGGGGGAAAAACTTACTGCCGTACTTTGTAAGGATTTATTTCTCTGATTCTGGTTCGGCTGTATCTCGACCAAGTCTGGTAATAGCATGGGTGCGGCATCGTGTGAAGCAAGGATGAAGGTTTTAAAAGGAAGCTGAAAAGAAAATGGTTAGAAAACACAACACGTGGTCAATGATTCAGCCTACCTCCTGTCTAGAATACACTGCGGAAGGAGAAAAAAGAATACTGTTCAGTATCCAAGCGTGATTATTTGAAGGTGAAATGCCACATCGCAACACAGACGACCGTCTACCTAGATGTCGCCCGAAACTCAGCGTTGCATCAAGAATGCCAACAGTGCCACAGAAACGGGCGAACATGTAAATGCAAATAAATCTTGTTATTTTTTCCCACGCTACGAGAACGCTCAAAAATGGAAGTAACAACAAAAGACAGCAGGTCCGTTTTGCACACATAATGCACCAAATATTTATAAATCTTGCGTCGATAATAAATAGCGACTAGTTTTAGTATGCATTTTCAATATAATTTTCTTGGTGTCTATGTACAAATGTATTTGGTGGGATTGTTCTTTCTGTACACGCTTGTAGTATGTACCATCCCTCTATTGCTTAACTGTGCTTTTGACGTGTACGTCGCGAATTCTTGACTATATATACTGTAGGCAGCCTACTGCTGGACAAGTCGACAGGATACTAAACTCGGCTTAGCAACGCCATCCGTGACCCGATTTCTTTCCAGTACAGCCGTGCCTGGCGAGTTCCCCCTTCGCGCCAAAGTGATACGAGCGCTACAATTAGGAACCACCTGCGGCAAGCATGCGACCAGATCCAAGACCTTCTTTTTCCCGCACCTACCCTTTGCAAGATAATTGCCCTCAGCTGTGAGACATCACCAGCATACCTATTTCCAAGGGCCGCAACGTAGCAGGGTGTTTCAGCAAACACTTTCAAAATTTATTTAAGGTTGCCTGTGGCCGATAGCCCAATTCTATAGTTAATAAGCTGGTCTACTCGAAGAGGCGGACATTACTTGCACAACAAATTGAAACGCATAATCGACTAATCAACAAAAATTCACTAATTAGGTTTTGCCTAATTACCTGATGGCCCATATTGCAATTTACAAATTGTAGCCGTGGAGTTCGCAAGGCGGATACACGTGGAAAAAGGTCTCAGGATGACACCAGTTTCAAGAGATTAATTCCCGAACTTTGCGGTGAAATGCATTGGCGTTCCAGTTAATTTTTTGGTTCAATACATAAAGCGACGTTTTGTTAAGAAACTAACTGAAACGCCGCTGCATTTTTCCGCAAAGTCCGGTTAATAATATCGCGAAACTGGTGTCATCCCGAGAATTCGTTCCAAGTGGATCCGCCTTGCGAATTCCACGGCTACAGTTCGTAAATTGAAATATGGGCCATCAGGTAATTAGATAAAAGCTTAATTAGCGAATTTTTGTTAATAATTAGATTATGTATTTCAATTTATTGTGCAAGTAATGTCCGCCTCTTCGAGTAGACCAGCTCACGAACTAGAATTGTGCTATCTGCCACAGGCAACCTTTCAGAATTTTTCAAAGTGTTCGCTGAAACACCTTGTATATTAATTAATTCCATCATTCCATCTCACGCCTGCGGCGTGAGATGGAATGATGGAATGATCCTGTCTACCCGGAGTTCTCCTGTCAATGCACTGCTGCAGTGAAACCCACCTCATCAATCCACGTATTCATTACGCCCAAACAGTTAGTTCTTTGGCACAAGGGCTGATTTGTCACGTATTCTTTTGATAAATTAGTATTTTTCGGAAAATTTGGCCCCTTCAGGTGGTGCGGAATATTCCTTTTCACATTTACCTACTGAAAATATTGGGCTGTTTCGGCCGAAGGACGATGCAAAGGAAAGCGATGGTAATGTCTAGCGTTGGCTTGAAGCTCCTCAGATGCTGTTCTAATAATATGCGAGGGATGACATGATAGCGCTACACAGCACGCGAGGCAACTGATGCTACACTGCAGAAACAATGCCTTGTCAGCTATTAAACTTTGCTCAACGCTGGCGTTATGACGAGCGCCGCCACCGGTGTTGCGGGCATCGCCCGTCAATGGTGCACAACACAAGATGGCGCACGAACACAATAGTCACAATCAGATTCAGTAAAAGGCAATTGGAGCATCTGTTCAAAGTCTGTGCCCCGGAGGAAGGATAAACTGGCTTCATTGCGCATGAAATAATACTATTATTCATACAAGGTGCAAGAAAAAGGTGCAGCTGGAGAATAGTATTTCGTAAACTTCATGTAGATTCCAAACAGCTGCTTAAGACGCAAAGCGGATGACGGCGCATAATACACGGTTCAAGTCAATGCGCACTCTAGAGAGAGAGTACAGAGACCCGAAACTGGCCATTGTACATTGAGTTAGAGCAGTTCTTGCAAACGACGTTGGACCGAATTTGGTGTAAGCTTGTACAGACACGGATTGGAAACGTTATTCGGTATGTGGAACTTAGATGACTTAATTATCACCACTGAGTATGGGAAACTCACATTTTGGTCGGCTACTACGAGGAGGTCCATCGCCACGCATTACACTCGAAAGAACACTCCCTGTGCCATGGGATGGCAGTCAAGAAAGCTGACAAGTTTTAGAGAAATATACTGGGATATGTAAATGGTTAGTCGCCTTGTGCCACTCCAGAAACACGGTCCGAGTCTGAACGCGTTGCCAACTGTGCAGTTGTGGTCGGGCAGCAGTTGAAGCTGACAACGTCGTGGTGCCGTTTACATGCCACGATGTATAGATACCGTTGATGTCTCGAACGAAGAAAAAATATATTTTACCTGTGCAAACGTGGAGATGAAATGAGTCGTCCGCCAATTCGTAAACAGGATCCATCGAGTTGGTAGCCGGTCTTAAAGCTAAACGAAAGCGGCCCGCAGTGCAGTGACATACGTGAAAGACGTCTGTGAGAGAGGTACTATGGAGCAGAGCCTCGTCCAAATTGTGATTCTGCTACACAGAACGTAGATGCTTATCGTAAAGTAAGTTGACGTTGCGGACATATTAGTGTAAATACTGTTTAACAGAACGGTAATTTGGGCGAGCTGGTATTCGTTCATTATTTCTACAGCGCAAGGAAGACACAAAGATTAAAGAAGAAACAGAAACGACTGGACCATGCGTAGTCTTGTCGTTTCTGTGTCCTCTATAGTCTTAGTATTTTGCGCTGCGGAAGAAGTAAATACGGCGTCCAAGTTTGTACCACCTTGAGATATGCTGAAACACAAGCATTTTCAAAGCTGAGAGCTGGTATTGACATGGTAGCTTGGGGCCTCTAATCCGGGGACTGGGGACATTATTCCGGGTAGAGAACTTGCAAGGTGCGTGGTAGTAACGTTGGATGAAAGAGTCTCAAATTGAGGAGGGAGCAGTCCGTGCGCCGCTGAAGTACGAAGGCCTGCGAGAAAACAGTCATGCTCTTTAATTGGCAGAATATGACGTACAACTCCCTGCGTACGTGTCCTTGCAAAGTACCATACATATCTATTTAGAGTGCTCCTGTTTTGCGGTCACCTGCAGATCGACTTAAATTCAAGCATACAACTGTTCTCGACAATGAAAGGCAACAAGGGAGAAAGCAACAAATACAGAAAAAAAAGCGTAAAGAAACTGCCAAGAACACCACATCTCACTTGGAAACACAACTGCCGGGGTTTTTCTGGATGAGAGAAATTCGAGACCGCGCGAATGGGAGGAAGGGGTCGGGCGGGAGGGAGAGTTGACACTGGGTTTCAACGTTGCAAACGTCCAACCGTATGGTCCAAGGCTCTGATGCAGAATGCCACGTACATGGTTGGCAAAGTATGCCAGGAAGATCTTAATGGCGGAACAGGACTCGGGTGTATTAGTTACAATACGCTTACAACCGAATCTATACTCCGTTTCATGCTCAGTAGGCAACGCTGCGGAAACTTCGCAAGTAGTCTGACCATAATCGTGATTTCTTTTTTTTTTCGTTTATATCCAGAAAAGCTTACAAAGCTAAAAGAGGGGAAAGCGAGTGATAGTTATTCATCTAAGCGAAGGGCCGAAAGGACACACAGTATAAGGTCCACGTGAGCACTTGCGGCTCGCACTGCACCTCTAGTTATTAAGCTATAGTTTCATTAACTAAGGGGTCATCAGCCACGAAGCGTGTCGGCCTGCTCATTATGATAGTGACGATGTCCATACAGCGGCACATACGCACAGCGGGGGGTTGGCTATGAAGTGTAGTGCTAACGACATGTAGGTCAGGCCATGACATGTATTGCCAACGCCAATTATAGCTGTTTCACATGATCGCCTCGTGTTGATGGTGATTACAATTTCCATACCATAGCACATAGCCACAATAGGCGATCGCCCACGGATAAGCCGGTACATTTCACATAAATGAGGAAAAGTGAAGAAATACAAGCCGATATAAGATTTCGTCCGATACTACGTAGCACGCGTGCACAAGAACACGCCACTTACCTTTAGGCCAAGGTCGCTGGCATGAAATGGGCAAACTAATAGCATTTCATTAACTGCTTCACGAAATCTTCACTTCACATATAGATTCCAACTTGTGCATTGGGTCTGCATAATTAGTTTTCTTCTATAAGAAGAAAAGTTGTTAAGCTAAAGAAGAAGGGCGCGAATGAGAGCTATTCATGTATGAGAAGCGCCGACGGGACACGCAGTGTAACATCCACATGTGCACTTTCGGCTGGCACTGCACCTGTGTTTTATACGCTGTATTTTCAATAAGTAATGAGATTTAAGTATATTATTTACGTCAACGGTACGCAATCTGTGAAAAAATAACCTTGCACTCAGCCGCGCAACGATTGAAGCAGCGAAGCTGGGCGATCGCAGCCCAGCATTTTCCGGAAGTGCGCGCGAACTTTTAATCTCATTACTCATGATGATGATAATTTCTTTTCTCGCATCTCGAACTTACGGCCGTCACTGCGCGCTGCACAGCGCAGCTTGCAACACCGACACCGCGTTGCAATGCCGACAAGGCGTTCCTGCAGACCCGCCTTGGGACCGGGGCTACGCGGGTTCGAATCCCGCCTCGGCGAGAAAGCTTGCCTTCTTTTATTTCTTGATAGGAACCACAAATTACAGCTGGCTTAAACAGCTCCGCGGTTAAAAAATCGGTAGAGAACTGCACCATAGAATTTGCATAAACATACTGTTACGATGATTGCAGTTCTGGCATGAAAATATTAGGAACCGTCTCTTTTTTTTTTTTTTTCGAAAATGAAAGTGGCAGTTTATTTAGTAACTAGCGCCTGTTTATCGACATTTTTGAAGGAATGGAAATATTGACTTAATATGGAATAGTCCTGTCGACTTCCGTAATAAGCGCTCATCTACCTGGAGAACGGTGCAAGGAATGCGTATACCACGCAGCGACCTAACCTGTACGTATTTTGTGCTGACATGTCTTCCGCATATGCGTTAAACACTTCTCTGAGATTACCAAGTGCTTCACAAGTGCAGTTCACTATTAAGCATTGTTTGACGTCACTAAACGTTTGAAAGAAACTCAGTGCTTTATTCATAACTCATATCTTGATTTATGATCCATGAATAAGTTAATCGCACTGAAGATTAGCGTTTGGAACATTTTATTGCGTTTAAAGCGGTTTACAATAGTTTTAAGATGCAAAGTTGTAGTTTTAATTGCTTGGGATTTACTTTCACACTGCATCGTTTATTTTAAAGCTGTAAAGAATAACAATTAACATCATGTTCTCAGTCTCACCTCACATCACTGCTAAGTTTAAATATGCATTTCATAACGAACTAGTACTGCAGAGATCTCTCCTTATGACTTACAAACGTGTTTTCTCTTCTGGCTTGCCTATCATGCCTTAGTTCTGTATTCATTGTAAACGTAAATAACTTCAAATGAAAAGGCTAGGGGTCAAGTGTCGTGCGCTCTATTGGTGTTCGCAAATAATGTCTTTGTGCCTGTAATTAACGCTTGAAAAGAATATATTTCCTCCAAGTGACCTTCTTAGAGACTAGACTTTACACCCCAGCTGGCCGTTGTAAATTGCGGTTCCTTCAAGGTGAGTCAGAGACATTCACAGTGTTTTTCATCGCACCTTATTTTTATGTTTTGCTACTGTAGGACTGGAATCCTTGGTGACCTTCTTTTAAGATCTGATTGAAAGCCATAAAGGAGCACTATGTGCCTGTGCTTCGTCATCTTGGATCGTGAAAGGAAAATTTCAATGTCACATTATTCCTGCCAGCTTGCCGACCGAGTCTAAGACACTTCAGCACGCTCAAATAATAAACTGCTGGTGTAGAAAAAGTAACAAGTTTTTTATTTAGATTTCATACGTACCAGCGTATGTCGATAAATCGTTATTACCAGAAGAATTGAAAACCTTGCCATCGTGGCGCTGTAGCATAGTCGTATGGCATACTTTATTTTTCACGTACATAAATTCAATATGCTACATACTGAGCCGTTCTCAAGGCATTTCCATGGTTCTTTAATGAGTAATATGAAGCGTTCATTTTCTTTTGATCTTCGCAAAATTCTGCGCTTTGATTCCTCCAGGCGCGTTTTGAAAGAGTGCCTTGGGGAAATGAAATACCTTCTTGTCATCATGACCGACATTGACTTAGTACAGAGAGTACAACTATTCGTGCACGCCAAACCATCTGTCCCGTATTTCGTGAAAAGTCCTTCAGAAAGTAAGTAGCGTCCCACAATGGCGAAATGAGATCATGTGCCTTCAATTTCTAACCAAAGCCTTATTTTGGACGAATAGCTGATTATTAATAACGTCGCCGTGATCTTTTATTAGTAAAAACATTTTTTGAAGAACATTGGCAAACAGGGGAAAGGAAGTTTTGCAGCTTGACATAAGTGGCTAAAACAAAAGTGGCCGCGACAAATGCCTTGTCCGTGACTGCTCATTAGTTAATTCGATATCACTTCATGTTTGTAGAAATGAGGATTCCGTGGTTACTGGGTCCAATCCTTAACAGGTGACTTGACGAGGGGAGAGGTTCGCGCTTTACAGTGACGCGCTGTTTCTTAAGCCCACATTGGACTTCTATCTTTTTTTGCATGATTAACATTTTGCCAATAACACAACTGGCAACAATGCACTGAATAATTTTTATGCCTTCTTATCATTTCTTGCTTGTGTATTCATATCTAACGTTATTTTTCTGACTTCGAATACGTGAGAATAAACGTGTCCTGAAAGCAGCCTATAGGTTGTTCTAGTGCATATAAACAATGGTTTATATGTTATATAACACAAGATGCTAGTGCTCAATAATTTATAGAAACGTAATGGGAAAGTTCCCATATACTTAGCCGGTCTTATCAAAAGCCACTTCTTTTTACATTACCAACAGCATGCAAACGCAAGAAACTGAGTTATGGATTACAATTATTTTTTCGTACTTGCTAATAACATAAGACCTGCTTTAAATGTTACCGTGAGGAATAGAAAATTTCAGATTTCTGCATAAATTTATAGTTAGTTTTGACTTTGTTAACATACCACATGTTGCAGCAGAAACAAAAGTTACTTCCTTCCATTACTATTCGCAATGACTCTAGCACTGCACTGCACCTCTCATCATCACTCTTGCTAATTACTGACTCACGCCCTCTATTGTTCAGTACCTTGCTGATGTTACTTTGTATACGCAGTTCAAATTCAACAAAAGTTTTCAAGCATTCTATTTAGCGAGTGTGCGTATTCTATTATGTCGTTCCCCTCTCTTTTTCAAAACATTTCCTACAAGTCAAATTGTGAGGTCTCAGTAAGGCAATGTTTGACGTTGGTGTGACTTGAATCATATAAAACATTGAATCATTATTTTTTGTGTCACTAAGTTTTGGATCCCGCGCCTTTATAGGAGCTCGGGTTTCCAACCACTGCACCTGCACCGTAGTGATTCCAAAACTGAATGCATGCATCTCATTTATCGAATGCAATAGTCAATACAGGGAGTTATTTTCTCTTAGAACTGCCTCTTAGCGATAGGTGCCAAAGACCGTTATATGCTCGCGATTGAATTATGCTCTCTTTCAAACGTCTTCGCTGCGTCAGCACAATCCCAGAGGAGCATAAACCCATTGAAGATTCCATGTACTTCCATTGCGGCCTATACAAAGTCAGAACTACGCTATAAGACGATGACAGGACGAACTGGCTTACACTTCAAGATCTGCAACGTGAACCATGCATAGTGGTGATGGTAACATGGAACCGTTCCCGTGCAAAATCAATTAGCAGTTATTCGTGAATTTGCTCCGACGAGCTGGAAGGCTTATATTACTAGGAACGCTACGTGGTACTGAAACAGAGTGGGTAGATTGGCGTAAAGCATTCGGTAAGGCATTGTAAAGAGACTAACGGGGCACGTAAAGTATATACGACGAACTAAGTTTTAAGAAGATCAAAACGCCCGCGTGCTTGCGTTGTAGCGCACGTTAAAGAATCCCAGGTGGTCAAAATTAATCCGGGGCCCTCCTCCACTATGGCGTGCCTCATAATCAGAACTGGTTTTGTCACGTAAAACCCCAGAAAGAGGAAGAAATTATGCTGGGCCTATGGGAGATTTCCAAGAAATCTCGGCTTCTGACAGCATTTTGTGAAGGAATTTTTTTTCTTCGGCAGGTGCGATTCTTTTCCCTAGCTTTTCATGGTGAACGGACGAATAGGATTGCATCACGAAATGCATCACGAAAACTCGAAAAACAAAGGAGGAGAATGTGAGGGCATAAGCGTTGACTCCAAAATACAAGATTTATTATTGACGCAAAAAGTGAAAGATATACTCGCACTATTACTTTTTTTTGTTTCGTTAGTACGTGCAAATATATTTCAGTTTGGCTTACAATAAACATATTAGTTGTGAGTCAGCACTTCTTCCGTCGCCTTTTTCCCTCTTGGATCATGCATCTTGCAAGTGCACCATGAACGCGACTGCAGTTCATGATGCACTTCCACTAATTTAACCAGGAGCCCTATAACTTAAAACTTTTCCAACCTGTTTTTATTCCAATCTCCTGACGTCAAATTTACATAAGCGATGACGCAAGCATCGGGTGGTGCCCCGCAGTGTTGTGTGAACCGCGCAATCAAACGCTCTCCTCGTTTAAAGGAGGTGGCTTTTGTTTGGTTTCAAAGTGAATATCATTGCCTTCCTTGACAGGTTTTTTTCTTATCTAATTGGTTCAGAAGAGGCGAGCAGCACGCAGCAGTGGAGAGGGTTTTGGTGGGGCCGACCTAGCGCAGTGAAAGTAGACACCCGGATGAGGAGGGAGGTGCCGGCGTCTGTGATTGGCCCGCTTCTCTTTGCTTAGCTTGCGGTGGCTGGTTGAAAATCGGGGTGGCGCACAACGGTTAGTAAAAACACCGCTAAAACGGATCCTCGGTAAAGAAGAGTTGGAAGATCGATGTCATGTACGTGCCGGACTCGACAACGTTATAATGCTGCGTAAATATTGTCATTATACGCAAATAAATCCGTGCTCACCGGCAGCTCCAAGTAGCCAGTGCCAGAGCGGGCGGTTGGCAGACATTTTCTATTAGTTTCGGAACGGTGCAGTATCGGCTATTCGAAAAAAATAGGTTTGCTTGGCATAATAATGCATCTTTAAAGCGTACACGTCACTTTGACGTGGTGAGTTTTCGCGGTTCTGTGACGTCGCGTGACAGAAAGGTGAAGTGGGCGCAGCCCGTAAACTTTTGACTGATAGCGGAGGGCTAATGACAAAAATGTGTGGAATCGGAAGTATTTTTTTTCTTTTCATTGGTCTAATCATGTATGATCAATGTGTACACGTCATATCGGACAGAGAGTTCTCGTAGTTTTTATGATGTGAGGTAACGTGACAGACAGCCGAAGCGAGATGGTTTAGCCCAAAAATGTTTTGACCAATTAACCGTGGAGGGCTGCTTGCAGAAATGGAATAGAAACAGTTTCAATTAACTTTACGTTACAAGTGCCGCAGCTTTGCAATCCTTTGGCGTATAGGATTCCTGAGAATGAGCGACCAGTTGGATGGAGTTCGTGGTCGCCAGCGAATGCGCATGAGCACCAAATTATCGAGAGGCCGCAGATGGTGCGATTCGATAGTAATAGAGAATCATTGCTTGCAGCCAGTATCTCTAGATGACCAAGGAGTGACGCTCAGAGCAAGGAAAAGCATAGCTTTCACATTAACTGTTTGATGGTCTTTGTAGACTCTGCCGAGGTATGGAGCCTACGAAAATGCATTGGTAGTAATGTATGAGTTACAGAGTTACTTAGTCTGTAGAAAATAGAAGTTTCCTAAACGCATCCTTGTGACGCTGGCACGGGAAAGTCCTGCGAAGTGGAAGTGAATAACGCTCGCGACCACGAAACAACAGTTGGTGATTTAACTTGGCCAACTGGTTACTCAAAATATTTAAAAGGTTTTACTGAGTATAATGAAGGCGGATTACGTACGTGATTATATTGTGCTTCAATAGACCTCTATAGAAAAATATGTAGGCTTGCTGCACATGCAACTCGGCTGACACCTCTATATTTAAATGGACTCTTGCTTTCTTTCACCGTCCCTGATTGAGATACTAGCACAAATTCATTGCGTAGGGCTTATCTCCGGATCTACGAGAGAAAAAAAAAGTTTCTTTACCCGTACTCTTTTTTTTTTTTGAGACACTGCCACATGCTGCGACTGCTATTGTTTAGAGCCAGAGTGCCAGCGCCTCAATATTCTTGGTGTGCAGAAAGATATATATGTATAGCCATATCAAGCAAGCTTGCGTGACTCAAGCGTAAGCCGTACTAGCCATGAATACGAGATGTGCGCCTGATCAGTACCGTGTGTAAAAATTGCCAGGTCCTAGTCGAGATACGCATGCCCCCCGCGCCCCTTCCCTGACGCATTGACGACAAAATGTGTGATACAGTGCGCCCGCATAAAATCGCACATGCAGCGTACAATAAATAAACCGCACGTATACACGTGAATGCATCATGTCTGTAGATTAGGGACATCGCAGACGCGCACGCTGTTGTGAAGCTTCCGAAACCTCCGGGCCATGCTGATCTCATTAGCGCCCGACATCCAAAGCCCTAAGCCTCCTAAAGGAGGGATACCGAAATACGGGCCCCAGGTTAGAGCACCAGGGCTGTGCTCAGCCGCTGCAGCGCCATTGGCCGACATCCCGTAATCCTTTCTTGAGATTCGGCGCAGACTCCATGCATGCACGGTAATTTGTTGGGACGTGCTACAGTGCCTGACGGACCGACCGCTGTCATGCCTGGACAAGCGTGCTGAGAAAGGTGTGTTTGCTAAGGACGCGCGGATGTGTGGAAACAGCAATCCGCCTGACCTATTATCTTCTGGCGGTGCCGCAGCGCCTCTCAATAGTACCCTTGTCTGTAGGCCGTGTTTATCCGCTTCAGATGGCGCAACACAAGAGAATGAAGTTTGTTTCGTGTCTGTTACGTCCTGTTTATTGGTGGTGTTATTGGTGGCGAATTGATTCAACGTAAAAAAGATTTCACAAATTCTATGCACGTCGCCAAAGAAACTAATATGCTAGATATTTCGTGAATAAAGTTAGTTGCATGGTATTGGTGCTTAAAAGCATAAGCATCGGGAACGAAAGAATGCATAGCTGCAAAGAACTTTGCGGCACAACCTTCATTTGCTTTCCACCACGAACTTAGTGAGAGGAGGTGAAAACTTATTCACCGAAAGACAGACACATAGGTCGGCCTGAGTTAGATTGCCCTGACCTGCTACTTTGCACTTAGGTAGGGGGACGGAGGAGGAAACAGTGATAAGCGATTGGTGATAATGAAGAAGAGAAATAGTTGCGCATGAACAAGTAGGACACGTAGCAGCATTTATCTCTGAAGCCACTTGTCCGGTCGACTGCCTCGAAAAAAAAAAAGGAGCTAGGGTTAGACTTGTCACCATGGTACCGCAGTTTGCGTCATGTCAGGTACTCAACACAGAGCGTTGTGACAATAATCGGCTGTCGATGCGTTAAATCGAATAGGCTATAGCTCCGTCAATGGTCGCGCATGCACGAGAAAAACGCAGAACGCCAGCGTTTCAGGCACCTGACAAAGCCTTCACCTCTCACCAATGCCACAGCGACGAATGCACGAACTTAGAGCAGCAACATTGGAACCCGCTGACGGCTCAAGACACATTACGAAATAAGCAATGAAACAAGGCCTGTCAGTCAAACGATATTTGTTATGTGATGTCTTCGACTGCCACTTGTGAAATCCCAGCGAGTACCAAATTTGGGGTAATGAAGAACAATATATAGTGTTGCTACGAACTGCTGGTTTGGTAGCTCTAGTATTAAAAATTAATTGCTAAAGGTTTACGTGCCCAAACAACGATTTGATTACGTGGTTCGCCGTAGTGGGGGACTCCCGATTTACAGGACCCCCTAGAGTTCTTTAGAGGGCACCTAAATCAAGTGCACGAGTGCATTTGCATTTCGCCCCATCGAAAGCGCTCGCCATGGCCGTTACTCGCACCCGTGTCCTCATGCTTTGCAGCGAGACCCCATAGATGCTATAAGTAACCGGGAAGGATAGCACTAGTGCTTTATGATACAATGTTTCCGTCTGTGAGGGCACGCAAAATCATTAATCACTCCATCACAGTCCTCACAGCTCACGGATGTAGCTTGAAGGCCAAAGCTGTTTATGCGCATTCCTCGTTATACTACAAAACAATATGCTATGTGCCCCAACTCCCGGTATTGCAGTATAGTAGTAATTTGCTCCCGAAACATTTGTGCAGGTAGCACGGCAATCATTATACTGGTATCTTTAGGCCTAATCACTAATGTTTTCATTGCTATACACAGGAAATATTTGCATGAAGCTCAGAACATTACTTTATGTATTATTTTTTTCTGACCTTCTTCGACTGGTACTATAGTGAGAATAATGGCTGTTTGAATTCGAATATGATAACACCACTGATTTTCTGCTTCACTAGACCGAAGACGGGGTACAGCTTTGGCGGGCTAGGCTAGACACGATGACCATATTGACTAGAATGACAACACCGCAATGGTATCAGGACTCATACGTCGCTGACGAGATATCAAGTGCCTGTGAGAAGTAGCACTCCAATGCCCTTCGGCGGGGATGGCACTATAGGACAGCACAACTGCTTTTGTGTCCAACAATGCAAAGTTGAGTTTTGGTTTACGGCACAAGTAAATAGATCTACACTCTGCGCTTTGGCTTCGCTTCATCCCCAAAAATGTAAAGGACATTGATTACGAGCGCGCTAGTATGCCGTATATTTGTACAGGGTGTTTCACCTAACGGGGGCCAAACTTCAAAAATATGCAAATTGAACGTACCTGGACAGAACCAAGGTAATGTTGTTTGCCGTCGCTTGGAGATACCCGGATTATCTTTTGCATCACCCCTAATTAGATAATTAATCCTAATTATTTAATGAACATCTCAATTATTGCAATTAGATAAAAAGTGTCAATGAGAAAATTGTAGAGCAAAATGAAAAACTCCCGATCCAGTTATTTCTTACTCAATGCGTGCTACATAAAAGTGTTTTTTCCGAGCGTGAAAGAATCCCGCGAATACACGCAGAATTGTCGCGTGACTGGCCGCTCGAGGCACTTTGCATGTATTCGAGGGCATCTTTCACGCTCGGACAAACACTTTTAGGTAGCATGTATTGAGCTACAGAAAGCCGTATCCGGAGTTTTTCAGGTTGCTCTACAATTTCTCATGGACACTTTTCATCTAAATATAATAATTGAGAAGTTGAATAATAATTAAGGCTAATGATCTAATTAGGGGAATGAAAAATAATAATCTGAGTATCTCCAAGCGACGGCAAACAACATTACTTTGGTTCTGTCCAGCTACGTCGCCATTAGCATATCTTTAAAGTTTGGCCCAAGTTAAGCGAAACACCCTATATACTTGAGAACCTGGAATCAGAACGTTAAGGCAATATCGCACATAAATGTTCGGAATGCATTTGTTCGTGGTCTCGGGCATTGAAGCGAACACAATTTTCCACATCACAGAGCATCCCAGGGGTATGCAAACACCCAACGTCCCGCATGCGCTACAAAAGCATGCGGGTGCGCCTTCGCTTCCACGAATTGGGAGGAAAGACGCCCGTGTCGGCAGCAGATGCTCACGGTGAGCCCGCATGTCGGAGATTGATCTCCGTACCATGGCATTAGTGATCCACACTGTTTACAAACAGCGTTTAACCGTAAGACTTACGCGCTGGTAAACTTCCTGAGTCTTGAAGGTAGCCAGCGTCACAAAATGATGCCAAGGAGAGCATAAAATAGGAACATTACAAACGTAAATAGTTCTTTTCATTCGGGGTCAGTTCTCTTACTTCTGAGGTGCTGATTACCATGAACAGGCACACAGGCCACCCAATTCGCCGAACGGTCCATCCTTGTGAACTTTCTAAATGCCGGTTCACACTAAGTACATCTGTTTGTTGACGCGAGTTTTGCTCCCAACCGCGCTTGTTCGGCTGACTGAACAAGCGTGGTGTAAGGCTCTAGGCAGAACTTTTTCAAGACTGCTTACTCTAAGCAAGAATCACTTGCGTATTCCGTCTTGTAAACTGTTTGAAGGAAAGGCAAGCTAGGCGCATCGTCACTTTTTTTTTTTTCAATAGGCGAAAGGAGACAGGTATTGTACGGAAGGCCTGGTGGCAGTGTGCGGGCATCGTGTTAGCATTTAATTTGTAAATGCGACCGTCGTATGCTTCATCGACTACCTTTGTCGCTTATGCGATTACACTGCACCACATTCTAGCACATCAGTTGATGCAACTCTGTGAAATGAATTTTGTGAGGGAATCTAGGGTTCGCAGAATGAAGGTGTATTGACGTTTCGTTTATTAAACCATGTTTTGCAATTTTTCTACGTCTCACTAATAAAACATACATTAGCAGCACATTTCGTATAGAGTAATGCGACTATATTCAATGACGCATGATCTGCATTGAGCGCTACGCAGTGCTTTCCTGCCGCTTTCTCTACGCTTTAATTGTTGTTGCGCTGTTGCTGCTTTGAAAATAATTTATTGGCAAGCGGAACTGGACGAAGTCTAGTTCCACGTCAAGTTCCTAATTCAGTCATTTTTTGTTTGTAACAGGTGATGATACATTTAGGTACAAAACGAAAATTCTTCCAAAATTCGTTTCATTCCATTTTCTAATTCTTCGAGCTCTCATTTCCAGTATATATGGCGCGCGGTGTCCACGTTACACTGAGCGTCCCCGCGAAATCGGAGGGTATCTGATGGGCCAGCCAATTCCATCGACTGTTCAGCGCCGCCAATCGCGATCACCATCACCTCGCCGGTCCGTGTCACCTAGCTTGCCCTCGTCGTCTTTTGCTTGCAGCTACGCGGAAGTGTTCAATTTTGAGGTTTTTACAGGCGACAGGACACATTTATTTCTTTTATTTTTCTTGAAGTAAATTTTAGTAGGTAATCAGGCTTCAACGGAAACTGAGCGGCGAATGCACGCATAAAGGTCAGAGCCGTGTGGAGATAAGAGACGGTGCGGACGAGCGACGAGCGCGGTTGTTGGCAGAGGAGTAGCGCGACGTCCTATCAGCCAACACTTTTAGTGCCAAAGTACACAGCTATTATCTGAGCGCGGGAGAAGCCAAACGTCAGCGGCTCTCCGCTCTCACCTGTGGTGGGGTAATCATTTCCCGCTACGTCGTCCTTTCAATTTTTTCATCCGAGAGGCAATCGCCACCTCCAGCGTGTTCCGTGTCTAGAAGGAATGAGAGGCTCGTATGGTTGGCACTAAATTTACTTGCATGACGTCAGTATCCGCCCACCGTGTCTTAACGAACGTGCACAAGTATGTGTCGAGCTTCCCTAACTTTTTTAGTTCTTTTCCTATCATGCCCAGTCTTTGTCTTACTTGACACTTTTTTCCAGCTAAGCGATATTGCTGTCTCTTTTGCTTTTCTCCGTGGTGATCTTCGCACGGTTCTGATTATATTTCGTCTTTTCTTTTTCAGTAGCTATAGCATGCGTTAGCAGAGAGACAGAAGATGGACCCTGATTGCCTGACTAGTGCATCAGGAGATAGAGAAAGAGTAAAGGGAAGGAAAGGCAAGGATGACTGCCAAACATATGTCTGGTCTGCTAGAAATATGCGCGGGAGAAAGGGCGATAAGGAATGGAAATAGAAGAAGGAAATAAACGAAGTTTTATAGAAAGCGCACCCAAGCGTCTTTGCACACCCAAAACCGCTCGGTCCTGCTTGCTTTCTTTCGTACTCCGCGTGCGTTCTTTTGCACGGCCGATGAACGGCGTCATGCGCAAGACCTAGAACTCCCTTTTGAAGGAGCTGCATGCGGAGGCGCACATACAATCGTTCACTGAGTTTCATCGATTTAGGAATACCTGGGCTTCGAGAAACAGCGAAGCGTGTAATGTTTGAATGAAATTGTTAATGTAGGGTCTGTTATCGTTAACGTATACATCCAAATATAAAGGTCATGATCGTTCCGTCCCAACCCACGACGCCAACTGCCTTCGGACATCTGAATTTCGAATGGAGAGTTCATCTCATACGATTGAGGTGTGCGCTATCTCAAATAATCGAATTCTTCCTCACACTTAGGAGTGCGAATATGCCCGTGAAAGAAGCGTTAATAATTCAAATGATGGTATTTTCTTTTTTTTTGCTTGCTTCATGCTTCATGCTTCTACATTATTGTGGTGAAACACCCGAGCGGGCACCCACATACTCATACTTGTGTCGACTGGGTGATATCCCTAAATTACCAATAATTACCCTAAGCTAAATCACTTGAGAGGCTTGCGTCACCTGGTTTATGTGGTTCCGCGTACTTTGTCGGCACGTTCAACCTTGCAGTGTGATCAGTGACTCGTAAAAATCATGATGCAGTGACTCGTAAAAATCATGAAGGCTATCCAGAGTATTGATCGGCGTAGCTACGTTCGCGGTTGTATACAAAGCTGCTACGTATAGAAAGATACTACGTTCGGGGCCGCTTTACAAAGCACACACATCGTTTGTTATATGGTTTCGCCAGCCCTTCGTCAAATAAATTTCTTTGCCTGCAGTACCCCGAAATTTTCTAAAATGTATTCGGACGCATTTTATGCGCGGTCCCACATAACTGTGCCAATAGTTTAAGCTTCCCAGCGCACCGGCCTTTACGCTTCCATGACAGAATATAGGAGGAGTCTGCAGGTTGCTAAACAAGTTCTTTCTTAATTACCGCCTGGTTTGGGAACGTCCGTAGTGCATGCTACATAGAAAGAAGCTGCGAGCAGATCATTTATTTCTGGACCTTGGGTGGCAGTTAATATATGATCCCAGTGGTGACCATAGACTTGATTCACGTCGCGGCAAAAGAAAACGCTAATTTGTAATAAAACCGAAACAAAAGAGGGTTCTGGTGTGTATGAACAGGATGCTTGGGCAATGTGACATGGTTTAACAATTATTCGTGCGTCGATGTGGGCGGCGACGCCGATGTAAAGAACGTAGGCGAAGTGCTCGATATAAAGCCTGGTAAAATCGCGCTTTGTACATGGACCTGAAAGATTAATTTAACGCCACATATTACAGCCTCATTCCTGGACACTCCCGGCATTCATAATAGCGGTCATAAAGTGAAAACATGTACTCTGTTATAGCGAGTATCTCCCGTAAAATCCGTGGTTAATGCGCCGTGACTCTCTAACCTACAGCTCACGATGGTTGCGCAGAGAGTTCATCATTAAACTAGTTCCAACTCAGGTGCTTTCCCGTTCAGTATCGCATGACCAATGCATCACTGCCGTTTCCATGGCACGCATCCTCGAAACTTTGTGCCAGTGTGGCGTATTCGCGTAGAGGGCTCTCGTTTTTCACTGAAGCAATGTTGCGAAAATGTAACCACTGTGATGAATTGGCCAGGTAAAACTGCGTTAACATTAGAAACAAAAGACATTTTGTTGCACAACCGTAAATGTTGCAAGTAGACTATATTTTTCCCATGGTAACCGTAGCGCAGTTCATTATTTTTGCTCTTGTTAACCAGAGTTAACGAACGTACAAATCTTGCCCGAACTTGCGGCCGTGCAGTATCTTCAGTATCACGTTGTACCTCTGAGACATCACGACTGTGTTCCATGCACATTCCTTAGAATGTTCCCAAAACACAATACAATATGCGCTCTATTTTGTTGTGTAAACGAGTATGTTGCTTTCGCATTCGAATGTATCCTCAAATATAAAATACCTGAACCATATTTTTTTTTGCGAACTGCAAGTTATTACACTGGGAGGCTTAGTATACGCACACCTCTTTCATTGAGAGAAACAGGTTTTGAGCATGGAACTTGAGCTATTTTTACGCAGAGGGAGTGGAATAAACGAAAAGGCCGGGAGGCCAACATGACAGAAATATCTGATTTCCTATCTTGCACGGTGAGAAGAGGGGGTGAAGGGGATAAATCGAAAAGGCAGAGAGAAGGTACCGCATCAGGGTCAGCAAAACAGAGTCGCGAAATAAATAAAAGAAATCACTTTCGTGTTTTACAGCCAATTGCACGGGCCTGCTGTTCCAAGGAAGCGAACTATCGTCTGTGGTGAGCCGTTTTGCTGATGTTCATCGTGCGTATGCAAAACACTCGTACCTGGTAGAGCAATCCTATTTTCGAAGGATGCCAGCACTGCATTCAGTGTATTGAGTACGTATGCACAGAACGTTGAACTAACACGTTGTACAAGTTCAAGAAAGACAGGGATAATGTCCCATAATGACCGCAGTATTGATATAACTTGCCTATGTGGAAATGGTAACTTACCATTAGGAATATGCGTGTCAGAGAAGGAGTAGCACGCCGCGACTCCTTGGCAGTCGATGACTCGATGGATACGCAAGTGGAGGCCATTCCTCCGGACAGTCAGATTTTCCGGCTGATGTCCCCAGTGTGTCCTGAAATTCAGCTTTTATAGCCCTCTTGGTCAGTATTGAGAAGGCCATCGGCGGCGACATCGTCGATGCCTTGCAATTAAGTGTTTTTTCTGTGGGTCGACGTTCCATTGACGATTTCTTTGATGATGGAGAACTCATCTTTGATTTCAGGACAGTTTTTCGAAATAGTATTATGAGAACCGCGGCAGTTGGAGCCATTGAAGATGGCTGAATGACAGGTGTACACTGTGTGCAGCTCCGAACTATAGACACAAAAACTGAGGTTGGGCATACAGAGAAAAAGCGCGGGAGAGAGTGATAGATACAGAGAGCAAAGAAAAAGATGCGCAGCAATCTTACAGGGCTAAGATTTCCAGCATATAAAAAATAGAGCATAAGCTTAGAAAGGAATAATAAGAATGTGTTAATATTATGCATGTTTTTTAAATATTTACATGTGTTTAGCGAATGGTCTGACTTTAGACTTGCTGTGGAGGATGAATAGCGATGGCGCTCCTGAGCAGGAAGTCGCGATTTAAATCCGTCCATCCGTCCGTCCGTCCGTCCATCCGTCTATCTATCTATCTATCTATCTATCTATCTATCTATCTATCTATCTATCTATCTATCTATCTATCTATCTATCTATCTATCTATCTATCTATCTATCTATCTATCTATCTATCTATCTATCCAGCAAGTTATTAACGAAGCTGTTGCTTGGAACTAGGCTTTTCCTTATAGGCGACCTGGCCACCACTGGGTTCCCCTGGGGTCACCATATCGACGCCCAGCTTAGTGCGGACACCCGATCAACATAGGACAACATGGGGCAGGACTCCCAGCCTCAACACGTCCTCTAGTGCAAGCCTCCAAGCAGCTGGATTACAGATGCGAGTTATTACAAAACCGTACAGCATTTCCTAAGATTCTAAAAGCAAATAGACGATTTCAGGACCCCGCGTCAAATACCATAATATTCGATTGGATTCATAAATGGTAAGGTTCAAACACTGGAACGCCATGACTTGTTTGTAGTCCCTTCAATGGTAAATTTTGCATGTTCCAGCTGCCGCGCCTGTCTAGCATCGCGCGAGTGAGCGTCTTTATTGAAAAGTGGCGTGCAGAAGACGTACATCGCATAAAACGAATTCATGTTTGATTTTTGCCCCCTCATTTTGGTCCATCTGCTTCCGCGTTTTTTTCTTGATGCCGGTAGAAAGTCTGATTGAGAGTCTGCTGATCGTCTAATTCACCGTCCGTTTTCTCGCATCAGAAAAATGGCGAAAATATTTATGAACGTTGCTCATATTTCTAAACATGCTGCTTCAGTTATGCCTCCGCCTCCTAAAGATATCGCCCACCACGTATTCCCCATTTGTGTTCTACTGTGTGTTCTACTTTATTCTTTGAGATTTGTTATCAGGCCCTTTCTTTCCTCTTTCCTGCCCTTCTTCCTATCATCCATTTCCATGTTTCTGTCTCCTCCTTTCTGAAGGGTAGGCAGGCGTTGTGCCCTTTCCGGTGGCTGTTGCCAGCCTTGCTCTTCGCTTTCTCTTTCCTGCGTATGTTTTCAAATCAAATAATACTAATAATTAGAAAGTAATGTAACATTCGATGCTCTATCGCTATGGGAAATCCATCCTCCTTAACATTAGATGTTTCTCTCACAATAAAAATTATTCACAAGCTGGAACTATAGGCTCCACAGTTAGCCATTTATGTTATCTGCGGCCTAGGGTGGTGAGAAAATTATTACTCCTATAAGGCGCTGGTGTTGGGAACGCTTACCACCATCTCCTTTCTGCTCGTCTGAAACCTGTTTCTCGTTATTTCTTGAGTTCGACGTTCAAATTTACAGCTTTTTAAGTTTTTTTTTCTGGCTTTGTCCTCTAATTTAGCTATAGGTTTCTTTAGCTATCACTATACGGTCTTCACCGAAGTGGCCTTTTTATGTCAGCTCATAGTACATTTACTTTATGATAGCAATACCTTAATTTTTATTGCATTTATAATTAAGAGAACTGGCTTCTACTATAATGTAGGACGAAGCTACGAAGGAAACCAACGCGACATCATTGGAAAGAAGGATGACTGTTGAGGCCCCTCTTCGTATGCGATGTTCTTTTTTTTTCTTTTTTTTCCTCTTTCTTCAAGTGTGGAGCTTTCCTTCAGTTAAACCAGAACATGTAATCTCGGCAGCCTCCTGTTACTGTCTGGTGGTTGCCAACTTTCTCTTTCACGAATATTCGAGGCACATTGGTTATTTCTCGTTTGATATATTGAATTATCGTTATTTTGGGAGAATGTCAGGGTAAAAAAAAAAAGAAAAAAAACGCTTTCTGTACTTATCGCTAGCCAACTCTTGTTCCCCTAGCGGGATAGCCTTAAGGACAGAGTTACGAAATGGGTTTTAGTGCACGTGTGCGTTAGTATTCTGGCTTGAAAACTGATACCATTATTTGTGTACAGCGTTTTAGCCCTCGCCTAGAGGAACGGCCCGTGTACAAGTACGTACCGGCTGTGAGCGAAAGTTTGTCCCTTCTCATTTCTGCCTTACATCTTCCTTTCTTTTTCTTCAGAAAGATCAGAGAGCGGACATGCATGGGAGTTGCCCTTCGAAGCAGCCTTACGCAATCCGAATAAAACGCAGAGCGTGTCAAATCTCGAAGAAATCCACAACTATAGATTGAGAGGGCTCAAGACAGCTTATATGACCCACGTGCGACTTATTATTCCCGATACGACGCTCATGATGCAGCCTTCGGCGCTTAGGGCGAAACAACACCACACCAATCAGCTTTTATAAAATTGCGCAAGTAGCGCTGTCGGCCTTTTACTGTCCGTTCTTCTAGCATTCGTACAGGATCTGCTGTTGCTGGAACTTGTTTCCAGTTCGTGTTTCTCCATCTTCTCTCTCGAGTGCTTGCGTTTTGATCATCTGCCTGGACAAAAAAAAACGATAAAACTGTGCTATGGGAAAATCTCTCAGCCTATTGAAACCAAAAACATCAGCGTACGAACGAGAGTAGAAGCGAGCCACGTTGTTCAAGTTTCCAACCCGTTGGTTTTACGTAGAGCAGCTTCTTGGATCTGTGAACCAAATGAGTGCGTCATGTCGGCTTGCGCGCATTCAGAAGCTTTGAATCTGAGGAAAGCCGAGTAAGCATTTTACGGCTGACATAGAGTGTCGCCGATAGCCATAAGAAAAATAGAATGAATATCGACTTTAGCGGGAAGCGTAGGCATTTGTGAGGCCGCGATCGTAAAGTGACGCTTGCAAGTGGCGTAATCTCCTCTATTCGATGGTGGCTGATGGTCACTGGCGTGACCGTTCAATGAACTGCTGTGGATGACGTGCAAACGGGCACGGGCGTACGCAAGAAACGCCTTCGAGACACGGTGGCTAAAGCGTCCTTTTGACCGACCAAAACGAAGACACGATTGAATGTCGACGTCATTTTTTTTTTGTACTTACCTCTACATTCTCTGAGCAAGGTATTGTTATACAGGGATTATATCGAAATATTCGTACAATCCACGGTTATGTACAAAGCAGAAATGCACGGCGGGGAAAAAAATAGCTGAATATATGTAAAAAAAAATGGTGCATGAGTAATGGCTAAGTTACGACATGCAACCCACTTTCGCCATGAGCTGCCGAAACTTAAATTATTACTTGGTGGAGCAGCTGGTAAAAAAAAAAAATGTGTGAACGCCAGAAAGTGCCATACCTGATCGTCACTATTCTAGTGTTCATATAGTTCTGAATTAACTGTGTGTGTTGAAATGGTGTTTTTAAGACATTCCGTATGATTCATACGTTTTCA